>NC_064810.1:86205805-86264869 GCF_023721935.1 Panthera uncia
TCGGAGATTTAAAAATTCAACCTCCCATTTCCCAATGTAGCTCGATCTCCTTGCTTACAGGTCGCTTTTTTTTTTTTTTTTTTTTTTTTTTTTTAAACCAAGGTGCTGTCCAATGTACTGAATTTAGTAAAGGTTCAGAATAGCCTGTATCATAAAGATAATTGAAGTAATGGAACTCAAGTTTTGAGGCCATTTTCTCACTAGTTTGGTGAACTTGAATGGAGATATCTATTGAATATTTTAAGTCGATCTTTATTTCCTTTATAATTAGGAGGCAAACTCATGAGGCCTTTCATGCTTAAATATTTACACAGATTTTCCTTCTGCCTTTCTCATCCATGCAGCAAATTGATGATAAAGTTGTGTTAGATCTATATTATCTGATTGCAGGCAATGCTGATACATTTCACCGCATAGCACACTTTTTCCAGTTCTTATATGATAGTGCTAAATGCCTATCATATGAAAAGATTAGGGTTATTTTATTGCATAACCATAATTTATATCTCATCTAATCCTCCATATATATAACTTATTAGATGTCCTCTACATTTTAGATTGTTCCAGTTAAAAGAGGAGCTATAGCAAAAATTATTGAGAAGTAAAACTATAACTTAGACATATATATGTGGGACAACTAAAAAGTAGAAAAATGAAAGTGTAATAAATTAGAGATTTTATTCAAAGGGCATACAGGGCTTCAGTATTTTTAAAGCATATGACTAATTTATTGAAGCAACAGAGGCAGAAATGGTGTTATGGAAAGAGTACAAAATGTTGAAATCAGAAGATGGCTGTCTTTCTCTTTTGGGAAAAACACTTAAAGTCTGAATTTCAATTTTCTAATCTGCAAAGTGATAATATAATATCTACTTCATAACTTTCTTGAATAGTTACACTGTCTGAGGTAATATAAGTAAAACTTTTGTGTAACTTGTAATGTAAGATAGCATATCTTTTTGGTCAAAGCTCCTTTTCTTCTTGGCAGAGTCCCTTGATTCTATTACTTATTTCTTTCTCTTTTTGTAAACAAGAAAATCGATGCATTTTATATTTCTCTTGACTGTTATTTCTTTGCGAGGAGGCTTCTGTTGTATTAGCTGGTGTATTCTGCTCCTCTTTCCCTTACTTTCTGCTCCAGAATCAAGTTTTCAGGCTTTTTTTCTCCTCCACAATAGCTAGTGACAATTAGGAACTGAGGGATAAAGCCTTTGTTATTCTGAGTTGTTAACAAAAGAAACTTTTATTTTAGCAAGAGCAAAAACGCATCATTGCTATTGGTCAGTGTCCAGAGAGAACTTGGAAATATTTTAATTATAGTGAACTTGTATTGCAGCCGTGTTCATTTTAATGAAACTTGACTTTCCAGTCTTATCTTTACTGAAATATTTTCACATTTTCTCCACTCACTTTTTCCTTTCTAAGACTAAATACAAATGCACTTTTAGGAACGTGTGTGTGTGTGTGTGTGTGTGTGTGTGTGTGTGTGTGTGTGATTAAAAAATGATGATTAAAACATGGTCTTCCTTGGAGGGTTATAGTTTGTCTTCCTACCATAATTTTAAATACATGAAAACCAGAAAACCTTGAGAGAGAATCTTAGGAATGTAATTTTACAAAAATTGGTGAGAGGCTGAACTTTCAAGATGGTAATGACTTGTAAAGGGCTGAAAATAAATTGAGGGGCCACAAACCACTTCACTCTGAGTATTAAAGGAAACATCATCTACTGGAGAAAGAACCAATGCAAACCAGCCTAGATGTGATAACTACCAAAAAGGAAAACAGATGTGGCTACATTTCGGGTATCTTATTCAATGTCAGGAAGGGGAAACAATATTACAATGGGTACTATAGGAGGTATAGTTCCAGGTAATAACATGATATTTTGTTTTATCTTCAGCCCCTTTATTGTGTGAATAACGAAAAATGCCATGCAATAAAAAGATACAAGTTGAAGGAAGCATAGGTGCAGAAGCCATTGCCAGAAGCAGTCCTGCATCATCTCCTAAAATCACTGAATTTTAAGATAGAAGTTCTGATGTTTTTATTTTTATTTATTTATATAAAATTTTTGTTTTTAATGTTTATTTATTTTTGAGAGAGAGACAGAGAGACAGACAGAGTGTGAGCAGGGGAGTGGCAGAGAGAGAGAGAGAGAGACAGAATCCAAAGCAGGCTCCAGGCTCTGAGCACAGAGCCCAATGCGGGGCTCGAACTCATAGACTGAGATCATGACCTGAGCTGAAGTCGGATGCTTAACTGATCCAGGTGTCCCATGATGTTTTTAACTATATCAGGTCAAAGACAAGTCTCCTGCTCTAAATACTTATATAATTCTTGACAGTTTACAGTTTAAATGTATACAAATATACAATTATATAATTCTTTACACTATACAATTGTGTATAAGTTATCCCTTTAAATTAATGAGTACTCACAATGTTCAGTGTACTATATTATGAGGAAAACATATCCTCCACCCTGAGAAAGCTGAAATCCTAATAAGGTCTGGGGCATGTAAACCACTGACTATAATATTAAAATTTTTTTTATGTTTATTTTTGAGAGAGAGAGAGAGAGAGAGAGCAAGCGAGCAAAAGAGCAAGTGGGGGAGGGGCAGAGAGAGGGAGACACAGAATCTGAAGCAGGCTTCAGGCTATGCTGTCAGCCAAGAGCCTGAGCTCAAACTCATGGACCACGAGATCGTGACTTGAGCTGAATTGGATGCTTAACTGACTGAGCCACTCAGGTGCTCTACCACTGACTATAATATTATTGAGGCTCAAGGAAGGAACCAACAGAGGCTATTAAAATAATTTACAGTAAGGGACTCTAGTTGGCATCTATTACTTTAGCTTTCCTTCATCTTTCTTTTGGAGATTGCCCCTTTCTCTCATCATATGTTTCTGGTAGGGCTATCAATCACAGAGCACTACCCCCCCCCCCCCCCCCCCCCCCCCCCCCCACACCCCATCCCGATGTGGTCACATGAACCAAGGTGGCAAATCAGAATGCCATGATCAGTGCAGGGCCAGTCAAATCTAAGCAGAGTCACTTGGAACCTATTTCTGGGTAATTATTTGGATGTTTGAAATCTTCTGAGGGCAAAGTCTATGTAAGTCAGAAGCTGCTGGTGGCTATCTATTCTTAACACATGGAGAGAAATTTCTAGAAGATGCAGCCAATCTGAAAGAAAAGCCAAGAAATGAATAGAGGACATTTTTGAGCAGATCTAGCTATGCCAAAAGTAGTCAACCTCTGACATTTTTACTTATATGAGCCAATACATTTTATATTTGCTTGGATGTGTTTGAACTGTGAGTTCTGAATAACAGACTCCATTCTTTTGAATCAGGTCCTAATTTTATCTATCATAAAGATTTCTCTGTGCATTCCAGTTAGGATTCACATATTTACTAGTTCAATAGGGATTTCTTGAGTGTCTTTCAAGCTAGAGAGGCACTGGTTATTCCATACTTTTCTCCCTTTTACCATTTCTCTTAAGTCTCTTAAGACTATTAAAGTGATTGAATATGCCCATGGTCATAGCATGAATGTCATCAGAAGGTTTTGTACTCTTTCAAAGAGGAGCTTTTCTGTCAGCCATTGTGGATGCTCAAGGTCTCACTGGCATTTATAAGAGTGTATTTGGAGGGATTCACATTTTGTCTGTGATTTCAAATGAATAAACAGAGAAATGTCATGGAAGAAACAGCAGAAATATACTTGCAAGCTAGCATAGTTACACTTACAGAAGTGTAGTGATTGGTCCAGTTTCAATAATTTTTCAACAGCTTTTTAAGTCTGAAACATTTGTGAACTTACTTTGACCCAGATAAAATGGAAAAAAAAGACATTATTCTTTCTGCCTTTTGATTACATATCTTCTTCTTCATCTGTTTCTGATTATATATTGTGTTATAAACCGTTTTCATATTCATAGCAGCATCATATAGGCTTTCCATATGTTCACTTTTTAGATAACTGAAAATTATTCCCTTAAGTGACACAGTTGATTTATAGCATTAAACTGCTTGAAAGGGATCTTTAAAAGTTAACTATATATTTCCATGTTTTTTTCAAAAGAAAGTATAATAACAATATAGCTATTATTTTTTTAATAAGTGGATTCCATGTGGCAATCCCTTTGTTAGCCATTTATATTTAACATCTCCTTTAGAACTACTCCTATGATGGAAGAGATACACTCCTTATGTAAGAGAGGAGTAGACTGAGGATCAGAATGGTTAAGTAACTTAACCAAGATCACAAAACCACAAGGAGGCCAAGCTGGAATCTGAACTCAGATCTGACTCCATGGCTGCTATTCTTATCACAATGTCATGATTAAGAACATCAAAGGTGGGGTGCCTGGGTGGCTCAGTTGGTTAAGCGTCCGACTTCAGCTCAGGTCATGATCTCTCAGTCTGTGAGTTCTAGCCCCGCGTCGGGCTCTGTGCTGACAGCTCAGAGCCTGGAGCCTGTTTCAGATTCTGTGTCTCCCTCTCTCTGACCCTCCCCCGTTCATGCTCTGTCTCTCTCTGTCTCAAAAAAAATAAATAAATAAACGTTAAAAAAAAAAAAAAAAGAACATCAAAGGTGTGCTTTGCAAAGATGTAATGATGATCTCCTTGGCTTCAGATACTCTATATTATCTGCCCTGGTGCAAATGGCCTCATGCTGTTCTTTCTTTTGATTTATGTCTGACATATATAATTTTCTCCCTTATTGTAAGAATGCTAACTCTCTTTTACTATTTTAAGTAGGCCTGGCAGAGGCAAAATGTGTCTGTCCTCCATTTAAGATGATTGCTTCTTAGCTGCTTTAAATCACTTTCTAGGATAACTGATCCCAGGCCCTCTGTATCCATGTGGAGACAATAATGATGATAATGGTGATAATAGGGTGATCATTTATCAAATACCTTCTATAAGCCACTAGATGTATTACATATATGGTCTACTTTATCCTCACTTGTAGACATTTCTTTTGGTTGCTCAGGACTTTTCCCACTTATTTTCTAGGTCTTAGGTAAATTTCAAACAGATAATATTGACTAATGGGTAAATGATACCTTGCTTAAGTGAGCTACTTAGACATATATATTCACAAAAATGCACACTCAGAAGCTCTGATTATTTACACTGACCTTTCTACCTCTGGTCAAATATTGGCAAGGGTAAAGATGGGAATGAGAAAACCCAGAATGGTGACATGCCAAGGAGATTTTCGATATAGTCATGATGTGTTGGTTGGAAAATGACTTAACTACTTCTGTTAAGTGCTGAAAGGTTTGAAGTAATCTTATTAATTCATGTGATTACTTGTTATTATGCATCCTCAGTACCTAGAGCTACAAGAGGCATGAAGTTTATCTTTAAATGAATGCTTCTCAATTATGCAAACACCAATGTGTTTTGGTATAATTTTTCCTGTGGAGCCATTAGGTGGTTAATCTGTAGAATATGAGTACACCTCTTAAAGTACAAGTCTGCTTGATGACATCTGCAGTTTGCATTGTAAATGCATCAATAATAAAATGATTTTGCTGAAATCGTCTCACCTGAGGAACATTCATATGAAGTTTTCTCAATTTGCATACTCTTATCTAAATATAAGGCAAGGGCATGGGTTTTGATGTTTGTCTGATTTTTTTTCTTAATTATTCAACACTTTGTTCCTCTCTGACATTGGGTTCAAAATAGAAAACAGACAGTGTTTTTCTGGGAGGAGACAGGATGTATTAGCCAGCTGGGCCAACCTGTTTGTTTTCATTTGGGTTTGGATACATTTAAAAACACATTTTTAATGTTTGTTTATTTTTG
Source organism: Panthera uncia (assembly GCF_023721935.1). Classification (NCBI taxonomy): domain Eukaryota; kingdom Metazoa; phylum Chordata; class Mammalia; order Carnivora; family Felidae; genus Panthera; species Panthera uncia. Next base: position 86,211,634 of record NC_064810.1, read on the forward strand.
AGACAGAGACAGAGTGTGAGAGGGGCAGGAGCAGAGAGAGATGGAGACACAGAATCCTAAGCAGGCCCCAGGCTCTGAGCTGTCAGCATAGAACCTGATGCAGGGCTCAGACTCAACAAGCTGGGAGATCAGGACCTGAGCCCAAGTAGGGTGCTTAACCGACTGAGCCACTCAGGTCCCCCTGGATACATATTTTTAAGTGACTTATATATTCTCTATGAATTTTCTCTGAGCTAAAATTGCCAAGTAGGTTTGTATGTACAAGCATGCGTGTGTATTTGTATGGTGTATCTAGATGCTGCCTGCTTGAATGCTGTGACCATTGAACTTTCCAGAAGTGACTTACATCTGTATTTGAACCTACATAGACAAGTAGCTAATAGTGACTCTCATGATGGAGTGATTCTCATGATATTTTCCTGTTAGTAGGAGCCCACCCTGCTTTAAAGAGATCATTCACTACCACTTTATTTGTCCACTCTTGGTATCCTTGGAACTTTGGAAATATTTTTGGGTGTTTATATTCATGTTCTACTCAATCCTGGTTGCCTTGTTTCAGAAATCTGTATCTCATTAGTATCTATAATCAACAGTGTGGTTAAATACTGTATTTCTAAAAATCAGTTCTTCTGCCTGCCATGGAATTTATGCTATAGAGATGTGATTTACTAGAACCCTGATTTTCAGCATGATGCTATCAGAGAAAAGCCAGAGGAGATGCTGAAGGTTTAAATTTGTAGATATAAATGTGTTGACAGAGTATGTGGAAGGGGTGTAATCAGTGGGAGCTATGTGTCCCTGACCACGTCTGGTGGGGTAACTTAATAGAGTAGTTGGAGCTGCTATAAAGAGCTGAATTCTCGGGAGAACAAGCTGATGTGACACAATACAGTTTAGCATAGCTCTCCATGTCTGGAAGGGTGTATTCTTTGGCAGGGAAGTGCATTTATAGTTGCTGCCATGGCCTCCATCCATGCTTGAATTGATTTTCCCTAGAAATTTTTCACTTTTTCTCCCAGGTAATTCTACTTTGCATCATTTTCCGCCCTAGATAGAGTAAACTCATTTCAAGAAGGGAGAATTCCCAAATTGTAAACTTAGAAGTCAATTCTGGAGGAAGCACTGTGCTGAATTCTGACTGCCAGCTGCTGCTTGTGTGACTTTGGGCTCATTATGACTTTCCCTCTTTTTTAAAATGGAACAGCACATATTTGTCTAAAATAGTTGAAACAATATGGGCGCCTGGGTGGCTCAGTCAGTTAAGTGTCTGACTTCAGCTCAGGTCATGATCTCTCGGTTCGCGAGTTCGAGACCCACACTGGGCTCTCTGCTGTCGGCACAGAGCCTGCTTCAGATCTTCTGTCTCCCCCTCTCCCTGCCCCTTCCCTGCCTCACACACTCTCTCTCTCTCAAAAATAAACATTAAAAGATTATAAAAAAATAGGGGCACCTGGGTGGCTCGGTCGGTTAAGCGTCCGACTTCGGCTCAGGTCATGATCTCACGGTCCGTGGGTTCGAGCCCCGCGTCGGGCTCTGTGCTGACAGCTCAGAGCCTGGAGCCTGTTTCAGATTCTGTGTCTCCCTCTCTCTGTGACCCTCTCCCGTTCATGCTCTGTCTCTCTCTGTCTCAAATATAAATAAACGTTAAAAAAAAAAAAGATTATAAAAAAATAAATAGTGGAAACAATACAGAAGAGCAGGAAGTAGAAAGTGGTCCCTTCCGCCCTAGCTCCTCATTCTCCTTCTCTAGATGTAACGACTACCAGTCACTCAGTTTATATGATTCCAGACCTTCCACTATGTACATACAGGTTTATATACTTTTTATGAATAAAAAGTTGACTTTGCTACATACGTTTTGTATCTTGATCTTTACGCTCAAAAATATTTCTAAGATATCCTTCTGAATGAGTTTAATGTCATCTTTTTCATTGTTCTTATTGCATTCAGTGTTCTAGAATACAGTTGTATCCTAAGTTATTTGACTAGAAAATACTTGGGTGTCCTCAGATGTCCAACATTACTAATAATACTACAATGAAGACAAATGCACATAATATCCTTACACACTTGTGAAAGTATTTCTGAGGAATAAATGGCTGCAAATGGAATTGCTGAGGTAGTAATTTTGCTCCTTAAAAATTTTGATAGATTCTGCTGAATTACTCTTCAAAAAGTTTTTATTGATTTATAATCCCTCAAAAGTATATATAAGAGCTGAATGAATTTATTAAATTGAACTCTATTTTTCTTTTGTATAAAATGGCACTAAATTACCTTTTTGTTAAGGTTAACCTGAGAATTAGATAAAATAACACAGGTAAAGTAGCTAGCACTGTGCCTGACCAAAAGTGGATACTTCAGAAATCTTTATTTTCTCCAAATGCTCCATTTTGCACAAAGCAACAATGAAGCAATTATTAAAGAAGTCCAATTTTCCCACCTGGGTCATACCCAGTGTTCTCAGCACTCCAGTATTCATACCTACATCAGTGCTGAGCTTCTTAATTGAGTAAGAGGTCTGGTCACTATTGTCTTTATACTGGTCATTATCCTTCTTTGCACATGATGCCCATTGTAATCAGAATTTAGGTATTTTAAAAGTATTTTGCAAATGTCTCCTCAGTCTTTTGTTGTGCCTCTTTGTTTCCATGTAATTTAGAGTTTTGAGACCTGGAATTCTATTTTGAGTGATCAAACATGAAAGTGCTCACATCTGTTTGGTTTGACAAAAAGTCATAAAGGAGGGTTTGAGAGATTGGTAGATGCTAAATTTTGATGCTCTCATTGTGTCTAAGCCATTCACTTATTTGTAGGAGGTCTCTGGGAGCATTCTGGCAATTCCATTCCAGAGCGCCCACACTTCCATTGCGACCTCCTTCACTTTATATGGTTGTATATACCTCCCCTGTACTTCAGTTGATGCTTGTATATTTGTCTGAGAAGTGAGATGTGATGCATGGCCATCCAGTAGAGGAGAAATGTCTTTCATATTTCATGCACATACAACTGAATCCAAGTTTACAATTTACCTTAGAGAAACATCCAGACCTGGATACTGGTAGTCTTCAAGTCTCAGTGGATTTTCTGTCTGTCAGTGTTCTGGCCCTCAATCATCCCTACAAGATGCCCACCCTCCGGTCACCCACCTCATTTAAGCTCAGTTAAGCTTTGGACAGCTCTGAATATCCAGTGCATTTTATTTTATAATAGACACTTCTGCATTGCTTACTCTGTGCAGACACTGTTGTGGGCGCTTTATAAATATTAACTTACTTGATCCTTAATGGCTGCCCCTGTTTTTCTGGTTCCAGCTCTTAAGGAAAGATAAAACATTTCTAATCCCTTGTCTGTAAACCAGCCTTCACATACCAGGTTCCCCAGGGCCTACTCTTTTTCAAATTAAGGAATTCCAGCTCACTCACTTGTTCACATACCACACGATTTTGAATTATTTTATATCCTGACCACTCTCCTCTGAATGTCCTCTGATTTGTTAATGACTCTCTCAGAGATTGCAAGCTGTCTGGTTCTGGCCCACAGATGTGTTTTGCTTGGCACACTTTTTTATTTATTTTGTTTTTCAATAAAACAGAAAAAGCAAGAGAAGATGGACCGCCTTTCCACAGGATATGCGTTCTCCAGCTCCAGGTTTCTATGTAGCACCTATTGTTTTAGTTATGGCTTCACTCAACTTGGCCCCTAGAGTTGTCTGAGTTTGAGACCCTGCTGAAATACAATATCCAGAACTGAACTTAGATGCCATCTGGCCACAGCACAGTAGAGGGCATCCTTCATTCTACAGTGCTATTAATATTGTAAACTTGGATATATCTCTTACAACCAATTTTCTTGAAATGCATTTTTAACCCATATATCAGCCATTCCTCCACACCGCTTCTGAGGCTGGATTTAATCATTTTTACTTTCAGAATAAAAAATTTACTTGCACCAAATCATTATTGAAGAGTATATACTTTCTTGGCAGTTTAGAGATAGAGGGGAAAGAGATGGTTTTAAAAACCCAGCCTTCCCCTTCAGGTCTCTTCTCTTAGCCTTACAGCTCCTGGGGTCTCCTATTTCCTTATCCCTTCTTTCAGCACCAGTGGTTAACTTGACTGCTTCCTGCATCCTTTCCCAGAATCCCCTCTCTGGGGCTTCTCAATCTTTTTCCTTAATCACACAGAGCAACTTAGTCCTGGGCTAGCTGTGCCAAACTTGGTGCTCACAACTATTGTCTTCCCAGCCAACATCAGAGCCTCTACCTATCAGGAACTACTTTCCAAAGAAGGCAGCAAGTGACTCTCATAACCAAATGTATTTTTTCCTACTGCAGTAAGACCACTTGTTTTAGAGCTAGGCAACATGTCCAATCAAGTGCTCTCATCTTACAGGTGGAAAAACCCAGATCCAGAAAGGTCATATTAGTTAACTACCATAATGCAGCTAATTAACAGGGAGGTAGATCATGGAAGCCAGCACGTCTGTATATATAAAATTGTGCTATATATGATGTTACTAGAAATTCTGTATTTATACATGAGCAGTCACTAATTCTATGTACAGTGAGTCTTGGGGCTATTATATTAGATTTGACCTTGTCTACACCAGAGTGGATCATTGCATTTCCTCTCCCCTTACACACACACACGAGTTGCTGTGTCCCAGCTTGTGGCTAAAAGGCTGCTGTATTCCTTTCCATACTGATTTTTGTCATAAAATGTCTTTGGATTTCCTGACAACATTTTGCAAAAGGTAAAAATTACAAAGTAAGCATTTCCAGCTACACGAACAGTGGAATCTAATGTAGCAATATTACAGAATGATGGGATTTTAGAGTTGTGAGACCTTATCTATCATCTAATCTGATCCTCCCCTGCTTTTAACCATGTGGAGATTTAGGTCCTGAAGAGATCAGCCTTCTCTGAGAGCCATAGAATCATTTAGTTTCGGAACCAATAATAGAACCAGGCTGTCCTAACTAGTCCAGTCATACAACTCCATACAACTTCCATGTAAAAACAAATAAACAACAAAGCCTGCTTCTCAGCATTGTTTTGTGTTGATTGATAGCAAAGGGGATCATGTGCCACTTACAGTAATCTCTTAAGATCTTATAATAATCCTTACATTATCCTGTTAAACTGGTTGTAGCTCTGTGCTTAATAGATTGAAATCTATTATTCATAATGCCATCTTGTTCTGTTCAAATAACATTATCCTTATAACTAAAATTTTATGGATTCATACTCCATTTCATAGCACAATGAGATAGAGTTTTTAGAACAAAGAGTTTTCATTTGTGAATTCAGTTCAGTAAGTATTTTGCAAGTACCTACTGTGTCCCTAGCATTATCTTTAGCCTTTGTGGTAATTCAGAGGCAATATATTGCACATGGCTTTTAGCCTCAGAGAACTAATATTGTGTTGTGGGTGTCTGGGTATCCAGAAACATCATGAGAATAATGTTCTTTCTAAGGAGGTGAAACAGTGTAATGGGTAAAGGCATGGACTCGAGGTCAGGCAGTGTTGGGTTTGCACCTTGGTTTTTTATTTACTAGCTGTGGTATCTTAGTTAACTCTCAGTGTCCTCATCTGGGGATAACAATAGCACTTATTTCATAGAGTTATTTCCAAGATTCTGTTAAAAGTCAAGAGTGAAATCACTTAGCACATGCCTCACATATATTGCTCAAAAATGTTAGCTAAGGCCATCACTCACGCAGGTGGAGTCAAGATGGAGGAGTTCATGGGACAGCCTTGCCCTTGGTGAATTGTGGATAACTGTGGCGGGGCCTTTATTAGGGATACCATAGGTGGTGGTATACTTTCAAGCAGTCAAAGGTTTTCAGAATTCTCCAGTGGGAGTAAACCAGTCTACGAGTGGGTTTTGACAGCTCTTAAAACCAGTACTCCACGGTTGGGAAATTGAAAAACAAAGCAAAACAAAACAAAAAAACAAACAAAAAAAAATGTGAGCCGATGTTTAAAATCTTTATTATTTTATGCCCAATGAAGTCTCTTTGCTCAAAGCACGTTAGAAAAACCAAGTATCTCAACACATTTAGGGGAAGGAAACTTAGGCTTTGGATCTGAAATATTTAGATTTTATTGGTTGATTGACTACTGGTTGACTGATTGGTTGAGTTCTGTTTGTGTGGCTCAGTGTAGCCCATTTGCCCACAACAGCAATCTAAGTTTTTGAGGAAGAATCCTAAGAGTAAAGTTGGGAATAGTAATCACTTCCTGGAGCATTATCTTCAATGTAATTTTGAATTATTTGTTCTTGTGAGAAGTGTCCTCCAGATAGAAGTCTCCCTTCCTTTGACTGTCAGTGTTTCCTGTTCACGGCAGGTTCTCAGACAAAGGCCTCCCAATTAGTTGTCAGTTACTGGTGTTCCCACCCTGCCTTATCTTGAACACCCTCTGTTGTTGCTAAAAAATTAGCCACTCAGAGGAATGCATTTGAACCAAATGGTACAAAGTGCTTTGGAAAGACCTAAAGCATTGTTTGTTGATCTAAGATAGTCAAATGAACTTCCTAATTACTTGCCAACTTTTGTTTGCTTCTTTCCAAGTTCTTTTGTTCCTCGTTATATATTTTTTTCTCCTTTTTTTTTAAACGGAGAAAATAAACCAAATATAGGGAAGGAGGAAAGGGCTTTAACAATGCATCTGTATAATCTGAAAGAAAAAGATTATGCCTAATTTGAATGAAATGTTTCTTAAACAACTTTGCAGTCAGACTATTAATAATCATTTTGCAAAGCTGGTGACAAATACCAGAGCACACTGGAATATTAGGGATCCGTGAATTGCTGTCAGTTTGAATTTGTATATATTTTCTCATAACTAAAATTACTCTGATTTAGTTTGCAGAGGAAGAAAATCTCCTGTAAAGTAACACTATTGTCAAATATATTTGTGTGAGACCATTTGCACATATGCAAAATTAGAGATCTCAAAACATTCTTGGATAATTAATACTAGTAAAGATCAAAGACTTGTCTAAAATAATCAATTAAGATACCTTTTCTAGAGTTGTCCAGATGTTTGCAACTATTCCCCAATTCTGTTTGCATGTTTTGATGGAGCTTCTTTCAGAAAATTGATCAAACAGAAGAGAATTCTGGTAATAAAATAATTGAAAATTTAAAAGGCTGAGAAAAATCACACAACTCCCTTATATTAGAGTTGCAACTGTGACTTGTGAATGAACCCCACACCATTGTAAAAAATGAGAAAATATACACTAGAATCTAGAAACATCCTGAGTCCAAGAGAGACGAAAAATTACTTCCCTATGAAAGGAAGCATTCCCACAAGTTATCAGCTCCCTGTACTCTGGAGTTTTTGGTCCTACAAATCTTTCCAGAGTCAGGAAGCATTGTCTTGTCTAGTTTTCCATCCTCGAGCTATTTTCTGACACAACCAATCCGATACCATTCTCTTTAATGCTTCTTTCTACATAGTAACTATCACCAATTCCTCTGCTAATTCAAAAGGGTGAATGCAAAATAAATACGGTTCTCTGAGAGATTCTAGCTTACCTACAGTGCATGCCACTCAGTCAGCACTCTGCTCCCTCAGTTCTCCCCAACATGGCCCAGATGGCTCCTGAGATGACCCAAGAGCACACCGCACACTGGGGTAGGATCCAAGAAAAGGAGGAAAAGAGATAGGTGCTCAGGGATGTTTGTACCAGGACACAGTGCTCATTGGTCAGTGCCCTCCCTGGTTGTGTGGGACGTGGGAACAGAGCATTCAGCCGTGCAGGGTAAATAGCAACTAGACTAGTGCCTGGTGCAACTAACCAAAGGTGGTGACGAGGCCCCTGAAGCACAGAGCTGAGAGGGAAGAATATTTACTCCAGTGCTCCTCTGCCTTACAAAAGAAATCTGAAGCTGAGACATACATTTATTTAATTAAATTAATTTTAAAAAATTAAAAAAAACAACAAAAACAGCAACCCTGGAACTATGATCCATGAGATATTCTATGTAATTTGTCTTAACCTATTTCAGGATATTTTTGTGGAGGATGATGGCAACAATCAAAATACAGTCCGAAATGGAAAGGACTTGAGAGGTAACTGAGTTTAGTCTTCTCGCTTTATAAATGAACAACACTGGCCCTTGCATGTTATGGCCACGGTCCATGTACTGAGGCCCTGCAGTGCAGGTGAACACTAACCTTCTCACCACACACCGCCCCTTCTTCATTACCTAGGATATGTCTTTTTACACATTCATAGGCTCCATCTTCCTGCTTCAGGCTTGCAAGTTTCCATCCTCCTCTTCGGTTGTATTTCAAACAATGTACTGAGTGTGGCGATTGAATTATTACAGTTCTCTCTGTATTCTATGGGCCGTTTAAAATTGGCTTAGGTTAAAATGGGAAACTTCACACTAGTCGTAAGAAACTCTTAAGAGACACAGCAATTCAATCTGGTTCACGTAATAATAGCAATAAAGTAGAAATTGAACATTTTTTTTTTCTCTCCCAACAAGCTAAAAACAATTTACAGATTTTCTTATTAATCCTCACAGAAGAGCTGTGACCATTTTCCTCACTGGAGACCTCAACCACCGAGGTCATGAGGCAGAATGCACAGGAACAGCAGGCTCTGGTGTGGGAATAAAGGATTTTGTTTCAGGGTCCCTTGGTAGTACTAATATGCTGTTTGGTCTGGTCCCTCTGAATTTCCATTCATTCATCATTTAAAAAAAATTTTTTTAATGTTTATTTATTTTTGAGAGAGACAGAATGCGAATGAGTTAGGGGCAGAGAGAGAGGGAGCCACAGAATCCTAAGTGGGCTCAAGGCTCCGAGCTGTCAGCACAGAAGCCGACACAGGGCTCGAACCCACAAGCTGTGAGATCATGACCTGATCAGAATTTGGACGCTCAACCAACTGAGCCACCCAGGTGCCCCTTCATCTTTTTTTTTTAATGTTTATTTATTTTGAGAGAGAGAGGGAGGGAGCGAGGGGGAGGGGCAGAGAGAGAGGGAGAGAGTGAATCCTTAGCAGGCCCTGTGCTGCTAGTGCAGAGCCCTACACAGGGCTTGATCTCACAAACTGTGAGATCATGACCTGATGACCTGAGCCAAAGTCAAGAGTCGGCCTCTTAGCTCCCTGAGCCATCCAGGTGCCCTGTAATTCACTCATTTAAATGGGAGGAGTTGGGCAAGGTGATTTCCAAGATGCCTTCATGGCAAAGTCTAAGAGATTTCACAGGGATTGGAATCCACAGCTTAGCTTTTCTCACTTTTGATACCCCTGGTTAAACAAGTTTTCCTTAAGGCTCTGTAACTTTACTGTTTTTCTAGATCTTTCCTGTTTACAAATTCTTTTTCTTCTCCTTTTCCTAAGAGGAACAGGAAAGAGAGTAATTCCTTTTTTGTGTCAGGAAGTGGCCCACCGATAGGGATAGAGAGGAGGAGGCAGTAAATGGACAATTACCTTATTTATCCCTGGTAGAAGCCTATTGTTCTTTGGGGCTTGAAGTTTCTTTCATGGCAATGTCACTCCCACCCTTTCCTCTAAGTCTCACATTCTACTTTTTCAGACTGAAAGCATCCATTATTTCTTCCAAGTTCTTTCTTCAAAATGTTTCTGCTCTTAATTAATCCTTACTCCTCCACCCCAATAGTACCATAATCCATTTTAGAGGAAGAAGAGCCTTTTGTCAACCAAAAGCAATGTTTATTGTGGCTTTAATCCAATGTCCAGTTCTTCGGAGTCAGTGGTTTTTCTATCTGGATACATATTAGAATCACCTGGAAGAACTAATAAATAATACAGATACCTTTTCTACCCCAAAAAAATTTAACCAGAATCTCTGCATATCAGAATTAGGCCTAAGTATTATTGCAAGGGTCCTAGCTGAGTTTAACATTCAACAGGGGTTGATAACCCAGTGCTCCCAGGTTTTGAAACACTTATTAGCCTTTGTTTATTCTTCAGCTTTAGTCCATTTTACTGGCTCCTTCTGGTCAATCTGCAAATGTGCTCAGCCTTCTGTTATCTTAATAAAACACCTTCTCTTGTCCCTCAAGCTATGATTCCTTGCATCCTCTTTCCTTCCACTTCACCCTCTCAATTGTTCTGCTCCAGGTCAGTCCTGAAATAGCTTTCTTTGAGGTCACCACAATGGCCAAAATAGTCCCTCTGTCTTCATCGTCCCCAGGCTCTCTGCAGGGCCTGACATTCCTGATCATCATTGCCTCTATGACATTCTGTCTTCCCTTGGCTCCTGTGATTCTGAATTCTCTTGGTTTCTTTCCCAGGTCCCCAAAGTTTCCTTTAAAATTACACCTCTAAAGTGGCCCTGAAGTGTAGCTGCTTCTCACAGTTGTATCCTAGTTGCTTTTAAATTCTTGATTTGTTCTTTCCCCCAAAGTGATTGCCTAAGTTTAAATGATCACATTTGTGAAAATGGCTCTAAAATCTGCATCCCTCTCCTGAGTTGCAATTTATATTTCACAAGGAGACATTCTTATCTGGATGTTTTTCCTCCATTTTGAACTCATGTGTTCCAACTGACCTTCTCCTCTTCTACCAATTCCCTTCCTTCTCTGTGATTCCCCACTGAACTCCAACCAACACTCTCTTCCCACTTTTCTGGGCTTAAAAAGTCTGGTTATCTGTCAATTTTCTCTCTTATTCACTCCTCATATCCCATGAATCCCAAAATTGAGTCTTTCTTACCTTTGTAATTTTTAAGACATCTGTTTCCTCCTTTTCACTTCTAATTCTTATCCAAGCTCTTGTCTAAAGCCACAGATCAAATATCCAGTCTTCTATTTGCTGTCCCAAATTCCCAGTCAAAATTAGCCTTTCCTTTCTTGGTGGTCCCAAAGCACTTTGTGGGTCTAGTATGAGATTTAGCACATAATTCTCTTTAATACATCACTGTGTGTGAAGTTTTCATTACTTAATTATAACCTCTCATTGTCAGAGACCATATCATTTTGGATGGAGTTAATATTAAAACAACAGACTTACAATTTATCTGACTAAAGAACACATACACACACACGTACAATACAGTGGAAATGGTTATGCACCATAAAGTTTAATGTGGCATGAGGCTTTGTGAACGCAGGTGATCCTTTATCACCATGACTAGTTTGGATTGATCGCTCATCATACCAACACATACTTTATAAATGTCATTTCATTCAAAATCCCGACAAACAAGCAAGGTCAATGTTATGGGAATTCATTTGACACATGCAGAAACATACTGAAAACCTTAAGTGACCTTGCCAAAGAAACACAGCTAATAATGGAAGAACAGGGGTCAAATCTAGATAGAGAACCTTAGAATCCTCACACTACATGAGTCCCTCAGATTAAGTCCCACCCTGTGTTCACATGCTGGGAGATGGTGGGCCAGAGAAGAAGAGCCTTGGCTAGAGAAAGGCTCAGAGATAGCAAAGAGCTGTTTTATTGCTGAAAAAGAGTAAAACATTCTGTTTGTTCTTTGTTTGGACTCTCGTTGTTGTTGTAATTTCCCAGGTGTAGAGTGAGCCTGAGTAGCGGGCAGTGTGGAGGGCTTTCAGTGGGCATGTGGGAAGTTACTCCCATGCTCTGCCAGCTCCTCTGGTCTGTCAGTCCACCACTCGTTTCCTCTCTTTCCTCCCTGAAGGCACTGTATCCAAGAAACACCCATTAAAATGACAAGAACCTTGGACTTGGTTGTATGTTCTGATCAGCTAAGTGCTGAGAAAGAATTTGTTGGATGGCCTTGTGAGGTCCCCTCTAGCTAACTCCCATCCATGTTAAAGTCACGTGCAGAGGGCAGGGACATGTGTCCTTTATACAACCCCCAGATGCTGTTGGTAACTGAGCAGTACTTTCTTTTAAGGGGTAATCAGTATTAGTTTGCAAGCAATTTGAGGGCAAAGGAGCATGTCTTCTAGTCTTTTTATTAATCTTTTTATCTTACTAGGCTACTGACTCTGAATGTAAATTATACCTATTTCATGGAAATAGTGTGAATTTGAGTTATTTATTTTTAAGGAGAAGCAAAAGCTTAAGTGCCTTGTCTCAAAAGGGGCCCAATAATTGATTGTTTAAAAGAACTGAATTAAACTGATTTGCATTTGGGTCGCTTCTTAATCAGAGGAAAAGGAAGGAATTGTTTTTTCTTTTTCTTTTTAAAAAAATTTTTAATGTTTACTCTTGAGAGAAAGGGAGAGAGGGAGAGAGGGGAGGGGAGGGGAGGGGAGGGGTAGAGAGAGAAGGAGACACAGAATATGAAGCAGGCTCCAGGCTCTGAGCTGTCAGTACACAGCCCGACCCAGGGTTCAAACCCTCAATCCATGTGATCATGACCTGAGCTGAAGTCGGATGGATGTTCAACCAACTGAGTCACCCAGGAGCCCTGAGGAATTGTTTTTTTCTAACAAATTCTATGCGACCTTGATAAGAAAAAAATTTTTTCTTTAAACATAAATTTTTATATATTCTCCAAATCATATTATGATTTCAAGTTCTATTTCGTAACTGTAACAACAGATGAGGAAAAGGCATGGTGTTTTGTTACCAATTGTAGTTTCAAGATCTGGTTCTGATAAATATTTCAGGTTTGAATTCTTATTAGAAGTTCATTTAGGGGCGCCTGGGTGGCTCAGTTGGTTGAGCAACCGACTTTGGCCCAGGTCACGATCTCATGGTTTGTGGGTTCAAGCCCCACGTTGGGCTCTGTGCTGACAGCTCGGAGCCTGGAGCCAGCTTCGGATTCTGTGTCTCCCCCTCTCTCTGACCCTCCCCCACTCATGCTCTGTCTCTCTCTGTCTCAGAAATAAATAAACATTTATAAGAAATTTAAAAAAAATGTTCATTTAAATTTACCTGCAACCTTAATGGTCTGAAAGTTATTATTTTAAATGCACATTGCTTTGGAATTTCTTGGCAATGGTGATTAAGAGTATAGACTCCGGAATCAGGACTGGATCATCTGAGGTTGAATGAAGGACTTAACACTAACTGTGTGACTTTGGACAAATTGCTGGACCTCTTTGTGCCTCAGTTTCTTTATCTGAAAAACAGAGATAATAAAACCTACTTGTAAGTTTGTCAATGGGATGAGATAACATAGAACAGTGCTTGACTCATGAATAAGTAATCAAAATTTGTTAGCCACTATTAATTTTAATAATTTCTGATAAAACAGTTTGGCTCTGGCATATTCCTTTTCAACGATTTCTTCCAATTATCTACTCTTTCTTCTCTGCCTACCCTTACTCCCTCTCAAGTATTTACTCTTGGGTAAACTGATTTGAACAATCTCTTGGTACCAAAAGAATCTCTGAAGCTGATCAGAAAATGCTCAGTGCTGGGTGACATTCCTATTGGCAGCCAAGAGCTCTGTCCTTTCTGTCTCTGAGTGGCCTGCCCATACATCTGCTTCCTTATTCTGCTTTTGACAGGTATTCCTAAAAGTCAGCATTGGCCAGTATCTAGTTCATCTTGCAGAATTTTTTCATCAAATCCTATAAGCACATCCGGACCAAGAGTAGCCCCAAACTAGATTTCTTGTTTTTGTTTTGTTTTGTTTTTCCTAGCATGGTGCCAGATGGCACTTATGTTAGGATAATAAAGGAAATCTGTTTTCTTCCTCCTATTTTCTGTATCTGTCATAAATCTTAACTGACTTTGGCTGAATAGAAATTTAGAAGTTCAAGTTTCAGGTGAAGTTTCAGTTTGAATTTCACTTTAAATTTTTATTAAAATTGATTTGCTTTTGCAAATATGAATTAATTCAATGTCACTTTAGTGGAAGCTTGTTGACAAACAGTGATAAAGATCCAGCCAAGAGAACACTTTGGCATAGGAGAGTTTTTTTCTGCTTATCTTTATTGAAGAACTACCAGTAAGAAACCCCTTAGCTCCTATTATGCCTTTGAAATATGGATCACATCCAACTGCACTACCTAGCAAAGAAGAACGAAATCTGCACACCATTAAAGGTGCTGTCAGAATTGACTGTGGTATTTATTCACAAATCTAGCAGACTACTGAGGCATAAAACGTGTAACTTATTAGGTCATTGCTTTCGAATACAAATTATAATAATTTCCCGGTAATAGAGCGTTTGAATATCTACAATTTAAGGAGAGCAAACCCCAGGAAAATTACCATATTTGCTTGAGTTAAAATAGTTACAAACAACAACAAAACAGCAGCAGCAGCAACAACAGCTTCTAGAAATGGAAGGACCTGTCATCCAAATTCTACCTCGACTGAGAGGAAAGGTGATTATATAGGAAAGTAGCCCATGTACTACATTGACGAGGTCAAGGCCGATTTGGGGAAAATGGGATGGCAAGGAAATAGAGCTTATAATGCCACTGATCTATAGTGGGTTGTGGAGAGTATTATGCAGAGAGAATTGGGACATAATTTATATTTTATCTGAAATGTGGTGTCAACCCAAATTATCTTAGAAATTGGCGGCAGAAGAATGGAATCATTTTTTGGTTTTGTTATTCAAAGGATAAGACTGCAGAAAAAATAGAGAAACAATTTGAGGTTATGTTAAGGAATATATGTGAGGTCTGTTACAAAACTGTGTTCATTTGTGTGGCTCTCCTTTCCCTTTTACTACTTCTCAGTGTGGAAGCGTGTGGGGGGACACTGTCAAATCACTCTTCCATAGTTACCATTTAGAATCCTATCTGCAAACCTTGCTCAGCATCTGGATGAGGGCCAGCACTGTGCGTTAGGGGTTTACTTAATGGGTAAGGAGAGAGAGCAGAGATAGATGTTAATCCACAGGAAAGCAGATTGCCCTGGTCAGCTGCTGGCAAGACCTTTGTATGTGAGTCATGTGCTTCCCTCTGTTTCCTGGGGTTCTAGGCATGACCCTTTTGGGACCTCACAGTCTGGGCCTGTGCAGGTTGGTGCCTGAGCAGAAAATGTGTCAAATGGCCAGCAGGTGTCAACTTCAGTGCGTGAAAATTGAGGAGTCAGTCTGGCTTTCTCTTGAACCGCAGCTTTGCCACCTGCAAGTTGTGTTGCCTCAGTTTTCTCAAGTATAAAATGGAAATAAGAGGAGCACTCATTTCTTGGGTCTGTTCTGAGCTGAAAATGAGAAAATGCATATCAAATGCCTAGCATAATACCTTGAACTTGCTAGGGGTTCACAAGCTACAGAAGATATTATCATGTCAAGTGCCTATATGTAAAGGTCTTGTTAACAGGAACCATATGAAAAATGAACAGCTACTTTTCCATGGTTGTTGCCCCCAAATCCTCTCTGGAAATGTACATGTCTCAGTGAAACAATCTCCAGAAGGAAAGGTGATGTATTCGTAGTTAGGTGAGGCAGTGTGGCCTTGGATCTAGAGTCAGAGGCACTGGCTGAGAGGCTAGCTCTGCCATTACTTGCTGTGGGACTTGGGACAGGACATCTAGTGTCTTTGAGCTTCCATTTCCCTGTCTTAAAACTCCCATTTCATGAGGATGCCCACCACACAGTTATGGGACTCAGCTTAATTGAGCGTGAATTCCATGTGTAATGCACAAAATGAGGTAAGATGCTAGTTCACCAGCTATCAAGAGGCCCTCATGGCTCTCCTCAAAAGAAAGGGTGTCTATACCACTCTTGCATCCTAACTGGCTCTTTGTCAACTGCCCTCACTCTTGCTTTGTTTTTTGGGGAAAAATTCTTTTAAAGAATGGCCTGTTTCCTCACCATCTGCTCAGTCTTTTAATGATATTGAATCTAATTTTGATGCTTAACCTTGTTTTGGAAAGTGATCTCTCCTTTCACCAATGAATTAGTAAAATGCAAATCACAAATCCAAAGCCCTGCCTATTTGAATTCTCTGTAGCATTTGACATGATTACCTGGCCCCCACCTTAATAATAACAACAGGCACCATTTCTTGAAAGGCTATTTCCTGCTCCACCGCGCTAGCCACCTGCCCCTGCATGGCAGGTATGAAGGCCTCATTTTATGAAGGAGGAAACTGAGGCACAGAGATGTTAATTAACTTGCTCAATGGGACATAACTGGCATATAAGTGTCAAAAAGAAAAAAAAAAGAGAGAGAGAGGTAGATTGAAACCCAGTTAATACTGATGCTTCTTCTTGGAGCTTTGTCCTTTTCTTAGCTTTGATTTGTAATCTTTCTGTATGAAAATACCCAAAGCACTGCTTACCTTTCTGATGGCATTTGTCTCCTCCTAGCCCCTGGAACCTGATATAGTACCTGGGTAATCTATAATCTCCTTGAGAACATCCCTTAGCATAATGACTTGTGGGAAAAATTACTTTTTAACAAAGGGAGCATTAGACGAAGAATCTTTCCTTGGGCTGACAAATCTGAAGAGTTAACACTAAGTTGGAATGTGAAAACATCAACATCTTCCTGGTTCATTTATAACCAATATAACACTGACCTTCTCAAGCTCAGAGTTCCCTTAGGGTTAATTGGTCAAGAGGTTTCTCCATACTCTTGCAAGGGTAGAGAAAGATAGCTAAAGACACCAAAAGTGCATACTTTGTGTAGAAGTTGCATTTGAGCGGCACCTGGGTGGCTCAGTCAGTTGAGCTTCTGACTTCAGCTCAGGTCATGATCTCACAGCTTGTGAGTTTGAGCCCCAAGTCAGGCTCTGTGTTGCCAGCACAGAGCCTGGAGCCTGCTTCAGATTCTGTGTGTGTGTCTCTCTCTCTGCCCCTCCCCTGCTCACTCTCTTTCTCTCAAAAATAAACATTAAAAAAAAAAGTTGCATTTGAAAATCTCATTGCTGTTCTGATTGATGACAAAAGATCCCAGTCAGGGGGAGCATAATGTGAGTCCAATCAACTCTAGGTAAGGTCATGCTCAGGAGAGGAATTTGAGCAAGTTTGTGTGATGCCCAGAAGGACCATAAACGAGAGACAATGAGTGTTGTTACATTTCCTGCTGACCTTTATTTAACAGCACTCTCTTATTAGGAAAGAGCTTACTTTAGCTTATTGTTAAAATTGCTGTTTGTTCACCTGGTTTGAAAAAGAAATGGGCAAGAGTAAGCCTGGAGGTAGGTTAAGAGTTTGCCAACTCCGTGTTGGGGCAGTGCCCTTTTGGGCTCTTTTTCCTTTAATATTGCAATTATATGAATATAATGAAAATATATGTATATAATATTATACAAATATACACATATATGTTGGGCAAAAGGGCTGATGTATTAAGTGGATGCAAAGCACAGGGTGGTACACAATGTTATTTTATTAAAAAAAATTTAATGTTTATTTATTTTTGAGGGAGAGAGAGAAAGGGAGAGAGTGAGCAAGCAGGGGAGGAGCAGAGAAAGAGGGAGACACAGAATCCAAAACGGACTCCAGACTCTGAGCTGTCAGCACAGAGCCGGATGCAGGGCTTGAACTCATAAACCTTGAGATGGTGACCTGAACTGAAGTAGGACGTTTAATCGCCTGAGCCACCTAAGTACACCTACAATGATATTTTAAAGGAAAGTGTACTAAAACATAGGAGGACTTCTAGATACAATGAAATTTCCATTTTTGTAAGTGAAAATAATTGAATATAAGCAATTTCCTATGGCTCAGCTTTTTACAAGACACCTCAACTTACACTGACCCAAGTCCTATAATGTAAGTGACACTATCCCACTTAACAGAGATGAAGCTCAGAGAAGTTAAATGATTTTTCCCAAGGATGTGCACTAGATGGATCTTGAACCCAGGTCAACTTCCTTCCTATTCCAGAAGTGTGTCTTTTTATAAAATCTAATTCTTCTCTTCATGAAATTTGTAAGTAGAATTAAAAGAAAAATGATGTAAAACTGTGTAATGAGTAAGTAGCAAAATGTAAAACCTGCTGGAAGACCTCAAAGCCTGGAGAGGTCCTTTCTAGCTTGGAGGACAAGGAATGGAAAGAGAGAAAGGAAAATGGAAAGGGTTGAGAGAAAGGGTCATTGGGGAGTTGGTAGAAGTCTGACAGTTGGAAATGGAAGGGAAGAGAGACATTTCCTGGGTGTTCAAAGTGCAGTGGGCCAAGGGACAGAGGCATGAGGGTGTTATGATTGGTATGTTTGAGGGGTGGTAAATAGTACAATTCACTTTTATCACAGGGTGAGAGAGGGGAGGTAAAGATTAGGCTGGTGTTTTATGTGGACATCAAAAACTGGAAGACTGTGATGTCCTGTCTTGGGAGACTTGATTTGCTTGGTTGAGTGAGAGCCACTGAAGAGCTGTGATTAGGGAAGTTCCATGATCAAGGTCAGGCTTTGGAACTACTCATTAGGAAAAGGCTATGAGGAAGAAAACAAGGTGGGAAGAGATTAGAGCATTTTTTTTCTTCCAGATTTATATATGATAGATCTATTTAGGGTGTTTGTTCAAGTTGCAGGCCTTACCCAGAAATATTCTGATTAAATACAGGTAACCACATGAATTGATATTTTTAAAAAGCTCCCCAGGTAATTCTTATGGAAGTGATTTAAGGACAGCACTTTGAAAAAAAAATCAGACTAAAGGCTAGGAGGTTGGTTAGCCAAACTATCATAATAACCAAGGTGTGAGAACAAAGGGGCTTTATTTGTATAGGGAGGAATAAAGATACACAAGAGAATTTTGAAGGAAGAATCAATAGGACTCAGGCCAATTGAGTCTATAGTTGGAGAAGGATTCAAAGAATAGTTGGCTTTAGAACCTGGACCATCAGTAGCACAATGAATAGAAATATGAGACAGAGTAGATTCAGTAGGTCTTACTGTGAGTTAAGCTCTGCCAAGTGAGTTTTGAAGTGTAGACAGCCATCACAGGGAAAGGTCTACCAGGCAACAGGCAATGTAGGACCTGGGTTGGGGAGCAGGGTCACAGCCAGAGAGATAGTTTGGGATGAAAGTAAAGACAGTATTTTCAATTACTGAAAAAGTATAACAAAAAATAAGAAAACGAAAAAGAGGATCCAGCAAAGAGGAAAGCTAGGAAAGAGCTATAAAGTGGGAGGGGACCTAGGAAGTGAAAACATAATTAAAATCAAGGAAAGAGGGGTGCCTGGGTGGCTTGGTCGGTTAAGTGTCGTCAGCTCAGGTCATGATCTCACGGTCCGTGAGTTCGAGCCCCGCGTCGGGCTCTGTGCTGACAGCTCAGAGCCTGGAGCCTGTTTCAGATTCTGTGTCTCCCTCTCTCTCTGCCCCTCCCCTGTTCATGCTCTGTCTCTCTCTGTCTCAAAAATAAATAAATGTTAAAAAAAATTTTTAAAAATCAAGGAAAGAGGATTTTAAGAGAAAATTAATCTCTCTCTCCCTCCCTCCCTCATATCTCTATCTCTATATCTCTATCTCTATCTCTATATCTATTTAAGGAGGGAGGGAGAGAGATTTTATATATATTATATATATATATTATATATATTATATTATATATATTATATATATTATATATTATATTATATATATTATATATTATATTATATATATTATATATGTAATGTATATAAATATGTATTATATATTATATATATTATATATATGTAATGTATATAAATATATATGTAATATATATAAATATATAATATATATTAGAATAATATAGAATAATTGAGGGTCAGGAGGTCTGTGAAAAAGCCAAATTGGATGATAAAGGGTAAAGAGGGCAGTCACAGGAAAGCTGTGTGGTCAGTATTCATACACCAGTGCTTTAAAAAAAATGGGGAGCAAAGGAATGGAGGCAGTAAGTATAGACTATAATTTCAGGATGTTCTTTGATCCAAGAGAGTTCTAGTTATGTTCCAGGGTTCTATAACCTCCCCATCTATTGGGTTACTCAAACTAGGAATCTAAAATTGTCCTTGACACCTCCTCCTTTACTCCTTTACTCATATCATCTCAGATTTAGCCCATCACCAACTCTCTGATCTGACTTCTTGAACACGGATGAATCCTTCTGGCCACTTGTCTGTCATTTTGCTGCTACCTGGTCTAAACTACCCTCACCTGGATTATTACAATGGCCTTTAAATTAGCTTCTCTGTATCTACTTGGTCATCTCCATTTTGATCAGCACATTGCAGCAGATCAATGGCAGAGATAATGTTTGCAAAGCACAAATATCTTCTCAGCCTACCACTTAATGCTTTGAGTGGCTTTCCATTGCTCTTAACATTAATGAGCAAACTTCTCCACGTGGCCTGTGAGGGCTTACCTAGCCAGACTTTTTTGCCTCTTCTGCCTCATCTTAACCACCTGCTGCTTGATCCCTGCCTCCAGGTACACTGGCCCTTCCTCGGAGCACAGTCCCCATTTACTCCCTGTAATAGGCTTCCTTTTTTGTTTCATTCATTAATTTTTAAAAATTCAGTGCCTTTCACTGGAGCATAAGCTCCATTAGGGCAGGAAATTCCCTCCCTCTCCTGCACACAGGTGTGGCACCTGATAAATGTTGACTAAGTGAAAGGGTTGTGCTTCTGCCTTGCACATTCTTTGCTCTGCTTAGAAAGCTTTTGCTCTAATCCCTGCTGTTTTCACACTTGCTTTTTCTTGTTTTCACTCTCTTGCTTCCTCATTTAGCATCTTAGTCCTTTCTTCTTCAGAGAAGCTTTCCCTGACATTCTTGACTACATTAATCTCTCTAATTAAACAATCTCTTAGCACTTACTACATTTGTAATTTTACATTTATTTGAGTGACTATTAGAAAAATATCTTTCTCATTCAGGACTGTAACCTCCATGGTTGGGGATGGGGTCATTTCTGATTTGGCTCAACATTGTAACCCCAATACCCATCGTAGTGCCTAGTCCATAGTGAATATTGAGTAAATATTTGTTGAATAAATGAATAAGTTGTTGAGTCAATGCTGACATGAAATGAGGACTGATCAATTAAAGGCTAGCAGAATGGATAGTAGATATATATTTTTAAATGTGGACGCCTGAGTATGTTGGTCTAGGGTAAGAATCTTCTTCTACTCAATAAACTAAACACCATATGATATCAAAATTACATGCAAGGCAACTTTTCGTAAAGGCATATAAAACAGAGTGTATCTCCTCTTTTTTTATACCATGTTTTCCTCAGTTTCTGTTCAGCAGACACCAGATCCACTTGTCAGGGGAGAAATAGGCCGAGAAGATTGAGAAGCAGGTTGTAATAGGTATTCTTTGGCCAGTTTTCTTTGTACCAAGGCTATTGTTATCTTTTATATACCCAAAGAGATTTTTTTCAAATTTGGTAACCTATTATCCAAGCCTTCCTTCTCCTTTGGATATGAACATTCTCTCTCTCTCAACATTTTTTTTTTATTCATTCCAACAGAGAATCGAGTCCTGTACTGTTCTATTTTTATGTTTTTAAAGCAAATAGTTACCTTGAGTTGTCTACACAGAAGCCCCACATGACTGTTGCCAAGCACCACACAGGATCAAATAGAACCACTAGGAAGTGAGGTTAAAGCAGTCATTGGTTATCCCCACAGAGAGGAAGAAACTGGATCAATCCTGGTAGAGTTTTGCCTCTAAAGTTAGGTATTATTTTCTTCCGGGTATCAGGTTGTTGTTTTTCTCCCTGAATTTCTTCATTTGGAATATACCAGGAAATGAAAAAACAAATCCAGAGACAATCAGTGGCTCCAGATTTACTACAGAATACAATCCCTCTGAGGAAACTGCAGTTCAGTTTGATGAAGCTACAAATACTTCATATGGTCAGAAATTTTCAAATGCTTGTACAAAGCCAAACTCAAGACATTCAAGAATTATCTCACGGGCAATATTTACCATGAGCTTCTTCTCTCTACCTCATAAAGTACTGGGTGCTGTGTAGCCAGAATGACCCTCTGCATCTTTGTGAAGCAACAAAGATTCTAGATTTGCATTTGAATGACCTGTTGTTGTTTTTTTTTAACTTCCTGAGAATTTCACTTTGAAAGATATTTTACTTTTGTGGATAACAGTGATGGAGTCTAATGCTTGACCTTTATTAGCTTTCCAGTGAAAAAATTAATAATTAAAAAAAAGACGTAAAAAGTCTAGCCAAACTCACGATTTATAATGTCCTGAACTATGTCACATGTACACTGGAATTTCCCCAGACACATGTAGTATAGTCAGGGCTTTATTTTGACAAAATTCCAAATTGAATCCTCCTTTGGTAGGATCCTACGTGGATTGGTTTTATAAATTATTTCCAATGACAGATGTCTGTGAATAATAGGATTCTATGGATAAACAGGCAACATCAGAACTCACAAGCCCCCTTTTCCTTGCTCTTCCAGAAGAGCCCTGTCTGCACCACAGTGCACAAAGGGGATTCAGTGCAATTAAGATTTGTGTGGTTTCTAGAACTCTACATCTCCAGTCATGCAGCCTGGTAAATAATGATAAGACATTTACCTGATTTCTCTAGTGCAGCTTTACCTCAGGGAATAGGGTGAAGAGGAGAGCATATATCAATCAAAAAGTTATTAAAAAAAATCTTATATATTTCATACAGTTCTATTCACCTAAGAATTATAAAAATGTAGTACCTGCTCTCAAGGAGTTTGTAGCCTAATTATCTGGGCTAAAAATTATACTTTAAAAATTAGTTCCATATTTTACTACTTGCCTAAATGTCCTGATTTACTCATTGAGTGGATTTGTTGAAAACTGAAAATGAACTTCCATATCCAGAATATTCTGGAGTTTTAATTTCACACTCAGGAAAACACCAAAGTGACAAGGAACCTGCATGTGGGATTCATTTGACATTTTCCCTATTTAGTACAAATTCTGGCAAATGTAAACCAAAGCCCTGCTGTCTGGTCACATAAGCATCTTCTCTTTCTTTCCTAGGAAGTCAGCACGCTTGACATTTTGACAGCTGATTTATTTTTTTCCCTCCCCCTGAGCTGAAATTCTCACCCAGGCTCATCTGTCACCCTGGCTTTGAGGAGGAGAGGGTTTAGGTGTTTGCTGTCTGAGGTTGTCAGACTTGAAGTTGGCTTCAAATGAAAGGCTCCACCATACTCTTTAGAAAGATAGGGTAGTGGCTGTGGGCAGACAGAAGAGAGGAGGAGGGATGGGGAAACAGTCAAAGAAACATCTGATATAAGCTGGAGAATATGAAGAGAAGAGTTGAGAGGGCAAGTGAATGAGAAGTTAGCAAGCACAGGTGGGTCCAGGGCTGTCTTATTATAAAATAGTTCCATGCAGCCCTCTTTCTGAGGTGCATTGTTTATTTGTTCCTTTGGTCATTAACCCATCTTAGGTCAAACTGGACGCTATAGACATCATTCATTCAAGAATTATTTACAGGGCAGGGCGCCTGGGTGGCTCAGTTGGTTGAGTGTCCAACTCTTGGTTTCAGCTCAGGTCATGATCTGGCTTTGTGGGTTCAAGCCCCACATTGGGATCTGCACTGGCAGTGGCAGTGTGGAGCCTGCTTGGGATTCTCTCTCCCTCTCTCTCTGCCCTTCCCCCACTTGTGCTGTCTCTGTCTCTCTTAAAATGAATAAATACATAAATAAACTTAAAAAAAATACTTATAGAGCATTAATTACTGCCAAGAACTCTACCAGGCCCTGGAAATAGTGCAGTGACTATAGCCCAGTCCTTAACCTCTAGGGACTTACAATCTAATTGGAGAAGAGGGGAGCAGATTAGTGAACCAAAGATCACAGCACAGTGTGCTAAGGGTTGTGGCAGAACCATACACAGAGTATTCTTGGAGCAAAAGGGAACAATATCCTGTGAAGAGTTAAAACAAAAAATCAAAGCTTGAAAATCTGTGACATTTTTTTGACAACGGCACATCCACACTGTTGGAGAGAGAGAGTACTGTTGGGACTAGTCACATTTAAAGAGGTGAATTTGAGAAATGACAAAATATTAAAGGAAACACAAATACACAAATCTGATCATTAGTGTTACAAACCAACCTTCAAGAATCTGAAATTGGGGAAGTTGTTTCATGTCGGATGAAGTTCAAAACTGATTAAAGAAAAATTTAGCCTATGTAGTAGATTGGTATTCAAGACTTTCTTCCAATAGTTTAATTGGAGGTGCTAATTTTTATTAAGCAATTAAAAAAATCGAATTCCTTTGCATTAAGAAATTAGTAATGTTAAATCTAGAATAATTGATGATGCTAATTGCCAATTTCATGCATGTCCTGCACTGAAGTCCTATTATACAATGTTGTGTTTATCAGGTTAGTTTAGCAATAATAAAGCCCATGTAGTCACAGACAGAGTGGAGAAGGGAGATATTGAAAATGGAGCCTGACAAAGCTGAGGGAAGGCACTTGGATAAAGTTCTTTTAACATGAATCTGTAAAATTGGGTTTGGTATCTCAGAAAAGCAGATATTTTCTTGATTTGTCCAGAATTTCCTCTTTAATTTTGGGTCTAATCAGAAATGAGCAAATGTCAAACATTTCAGGAAATTCTGCTTCTGGTGCTGGCCAGATGCTCAAACACCCTGAGCTTTTACATGATGCCTTAGTGCTTAAGTGTCTCTCAAATGATAGCTACTGGATGACTTCGGAGGCATTGCAATTCCAAGAAATAAGACTTAAAGGAGATACTTCAGACCAAATCTCTCAGGGTCAGGGTTATTGTGTGTGTGTGTGTGTGTGTGTGTGTGTGTGTGTGTGTGTATACACACACATATAATGTTTAAAGTTTCATCTAAGATAATAGTTGAAGTGAATATAGGTAATCTGTATATCTCATATAATCCTCACAACCCCAGGAATGACATGTTATTTCAACCTATGTTTCTGCTGCAGAAAAGGAGACTCAGCAAGGTTTTGACAACTGGCAGTGGGCAGAAGTGGGATTCAAACCTAGGTATTCAGGACAGTGAAGCTGGTGTTCCAACACTCCATTATGCAGCATGTCTAAAGATTAAGGTTTTCTTAATGAGCACATTAGGGTTCATTTAACTTGTTTCTCAGGAGTTTAAGTCTACTTTTTATTTAGGGAAGGAATACATGAAGCCACTCACATTGTTCACAGAGGAAAGAAAATAAGCTTTTCTTCAGGTTCTACTTTTAAAAAAACTCCTCTAATCACTGGCAGTCTTTGGGCACTAAATACATTAAAGAAGGTTAATCTGACATTCTGTTTATGAAGAGTCTCTGTGGCTAAAGGAAGAGTAAATTTTCATAGCTTACTAGTTCTTTGACCTTGAGCCATTTGACTAACTTTACAGCTTAGTTTTGCTGTCTGTTCAATGGAAAGTATAATATGTACTATTAAAGCATACTGTGAAGATAAAATGACAACAGCAATGAGAACGCTATTGCTTTTTAAGTGTCTCCTCTGTGCCAGAGTACTCTCATGAGGTACTGACTTACATGGTCACGTTTAATCTCTAACCCATAGAGGTACCAGTGATGTAACTGAGGCTCAGTACAATTTTTAAAAACTGCCTGTAGTCACATAGCTATGAAGTGGAGGAGGTTAGATCCAGATCAAGCCTATCTGTTCCTACAGCCTATGCTTGTCTTAGATGCTGTGCCCTTTTCACATTACTCTACCTCTATAGACTACAGAACATTCTAGAAATATTGGGCATTATTATTTCCACCCAATTTGGACAATAACATTATTTCATTATACTTTAATTATTTGAAGACATGTACTTTATGAATACTAGGGAATTCACTGTTAATGAGACCATGAGGTTGACCATGCTGTTTTGAGAGCAATAAATGAATGTAAGTTACTAGTACCAGCATTAGTTATTGTTAGTTGATTCCTGGTGCCAAATAAACTACTGGGGCTTGTATGCTCAGAAAGGGGTATTGAGCCCACCTGTATCTTCTAACCTGGTTTTTTCATCTTCTCTCTTATCACCAACAGAGGGCAGAGAAAATATAGATAATGTTTATGTCCATAGTTAAAATCTTTTTTTTTTTTAACACTTATTTATTATTGAGAGACAGAGAGAGACAGAGCATGAGCAGGGGAGGGGCTGAGAGGTGGGGAGACACAGAATCCGAAGCAGGCTCCAGGCTCTGAGCTCTGAGCTGTCAGCACAGAGCCCGACACGGGGCTCGAACTCTTGGACCATAAGATCATGACCTGAGCTGAAGTCGGATGCTTAATCAACTGAGCTACCCAGGCACCCCTGTTTATGTCCATAGTTATAGGTACAGATCTGTGAAGATGTCTTTTCGAAAAAGAAGTCATCTTCAGATAAGATCAAATTCAGGCAAATTGAATTTTTATTTGCTTTGACATAGATTGGAATCAGTGATATTTTTTTCCCTCCTGTGTAGAGAGGAGAAAGAAAAGCATCTTGATAAATCTCCTTGACTTTCCTCAAGGTGTTCAATATCTTTCTCTTTGGAAAAAGCAACAGGGTGTTATGACACAGCTTTGACCCTGAGGTTGAAAAGCTTATGCCTGGGGCCTAATGCTACTGATAGATTTTGATGGGGACAAACATTCAGTTCCTGTATTCAGCAGCTTGTTCATTCATATGACAATCGATGCTATAGATACATCCGGGAACACAACAAAGTCACTGTTCTAGAGTTTACATTCTAGCAGGAGAGAGACGGACAATAAAAACTCAACATACGATATGTTGGGGGATAATGTGGTATGCTGCAGAGAAAAACCTGGGACTTGGAATAGGAAGCTTGTGAGAGGGTATGATTTAAAAGACCTACAGCAAAGTCTTCTCTGATAAAGAGACATTTGGCAGAAACCTGAAGAAAGTGAGGGTCTGAGTCATGTGGCTGTGTAGGGAAAAAGTTTTCCAGGCAGTGGGCATGGGCTCTGAGGTTTGAGAGGACGTGGCAGGTTTGAGGAAAAGTCAGGAGGCCAGTGTGGCTAAAGAGTGCTGAAGGGAGGATGGAAGCAGAGGAAGTGAGGGAGGAACCCAGGGCTGATCACACGTAGCTTGTGGACCACTGTAAGGATCTGGCTTTTATCTGTGGTCAGATGGGAAGATGTTGGACACTTTCAAGCAGAAGATACTATGGTTTAAGTTCAATGTTGAAACAAACCGGGTCTTGGGTACAAAATGGAATGTGTGGATGGGAGCAGGGGAGACAGAAGCAAAAGGTCAAGAATGGTGAACATATTGCAGTAATCTGAGAGTTGGTGGTAACCTGCCCAGAGTGGTGGCAGTGGGGATAATAATTACATTCCAGGTACAGTTTGAAAGTAGAAGCAATGCGATTTTCTGCTACGTGTGAAGGGAAGAAAAGATTCGAAGAGGATTCCAAAATGTTTCTTCTGAGCAAGTGGCAAAATGGAGTTTCTATTTACATACATGGGGAAAAATATGAGAGGATGGCATTTTGTATGGAAATTCAGAATTTGATTTTGAACATGTTGAGTGTGAGGTGCCTATAAGACATGTATGTGGAAGTGTTATATAGATAGTTGAATATGTAAGTCCAGGTTAGGGATCAGAATCTGTGACGTGTCTGTGTATGGATAGTTTCTAAGGTCCTGAAATGAGGTTGGACTCATTTAGGGAGTAAGTAGAGATAAAGAAGAGATGTATAGTTGAGCCATGGAGCGCTCCAACCTTTAAAGATTTAGAAGATAATTAGGAGCCAGCAAAAGAGATTGGAAAATTCTCTGCCTGTAAAGTAGGGAAAATCAAACACAAACACACACACACACACACACACACACACACACGTACACACATTCTTTTTCTGGTAAATCTGAGCTAACAAGTCAGTCTACTGGGAAGGATAATGCTGAGTTTTTCATGACGTGCCAAGAAACTGAAGGAGAAAAGGGCTCTGATAGGGGAATAGCACTTCTCTTCAGTTTTGGTTGGACTGACAAATGATTTTAGAATTTGGGGTGAAGATAAGGTAGATGACATGAAGTATGATAATGGGGAAAATGAGCAACATGGTTATAAAAGGAGATAAAGAAACCTGTATGATGTAAGTCTCCTTGTGACTATGAATATACCTGCTTTTTGAAAAAAATTAGGAACTCTAAACGAATGAATAAAGAGAATAGAATGCACCAATAATACACACCAAGATAACTTCTAACATTTTGGTATACTTTTTTCTAGTTTTTTCATACACACACACACATATATATATAAATTAGGATTATATTATAGATACATTATTATAGTCTGTCTTTGAATTGGATATAATAGTAAAACTATTCTTGGAAGGTTCACTTGTCATTCTGTTTTGGTGAGAGGAGAGAGACGATCAAAGAGAAGACGGTGCTAGGTTGAGAAATGTGTGGTCCAATATCAACCAATGAAGTCAAATGATGGCTGTATGTGTATATGAGAGAGACACACAGTAAGGGCGATTGTGGACTTGGTGAGTTGTGTCTTGGTGACTGATACATTGGTTGTGCTATGCATGGGGGCTGAGAAGACAAGGCTGACTAAAGCTTTGCCTATTTTTTATGTCAGGGTGGATTTCGGACTTGTTTTCCTGGACAGCTGAAGAATTGGTGGTTTTTTTCATTGCTAGATGTAGCAGAAACTGAAAGGGGAAAATATGTATAAATGCTTTGGCTGATATCTATCGATGTAAAGAGGTAATGAAATGAATTTGTGATACAAAGTAGGTTGTTTTGACTAAATTACTTGGTTTGCCTTTCCCCACAGCTTACAAAGAAAATAAATTCCATATCTCCACTATATTTTTGAAGTTCTAGATACATATACCATCAAGATTTAATATAGGAACTTTTCCCATATATCTGTGAACATTTTGAAAGGATATTTTAGTTAATCAGTGAAGTGTTATGAACATGATGATAGCAAAATGATTTCTCTTATTGACAAGTTTTATGGCACGGATTACCTCTAAAATAAATACTTGATGAAATTAGATTCAGAAGATATTGGTTAAGACCAGAGCCAGTGAAAATCTCTTTCAAATAAATAATGAAAACAATAGAAATAATGTTCAGTTGTAAACTTCTGACAGCAGTATGTAAAATGTGTGTGTGTGTGTGTGTGTGTGTGTGTGTGTGTGTGTTTCTGTTTGTGTATTGCGAGCTCTCTTTTCATGTATGGGTTCTTGACTGGGGAGCACAATTGGCTAGAGAATGGGACTTTACAAGGTCAAGGTCACACATTCCACTGGCCACATAGAGGCAGAAAACTATGTCACAATCATCAACTGCATCAGAAATTCTATATAGTCATTTCATGGACTGATGCTCTTGGTCACATAACTAGACAAGAGAGTTTGGCTGGTTCAATCATATTCATCAGGAAAAAGAGACACACAACTTCAAGCTATATGCTCTAGGCTATAGTGTATTGTCATACACTATAGGGCAATGATTTCAACTTTGTGAATGGCAGTATATACACAGAAGCTCCCAAATGTACAAACTCAATTGCATGAGAAAAGAGAAAAGCCCTACTTAGTCTTAACTCCAATATTTAGCTGAAAACAAGCATACCATAATTGTCTTTCACTTTTTTCCTAGTTAATATTGCATCAATAGCAAAGTTTTAGAAGAATATCACATTCTTTTATGAATGTACTATTCTATGTATCTCTGTTATTCATTATAATCAAATCAATGCATCAGAACACAGGCTTTTTCAAGATCTAAAGCAGCATCTTTACATTTCGGAGTTTGTGAAGTCCATCAGGGAAATAACGCAAGAGCACTGAGAAATTCACTCACTACGTTTCTGCCACTTCACGTTGAGGGTCATATGCAATGACAAATACTGAAACTTGCACCAGAGATCAAGTTGGTGAAACATTATTTTCTGACCATTATATTTTTGCTTTAAAAATCTCAACCTATGATTTCCTGACAAGTCCTTTTCTGATCGAGCTATCTATACCAGTCCTATAATAAAGTACAAAGCAGTGTAAGTTCCTCTGCAAATCCACTCGTTATCTGCTGGACTTTGGAACCCAACTGCCCTCTCATCTTTCAAGGAGAATTATGCTTTTATGCTATTCATTAAAAGAAGAAGAAGAAGAAAGGAACAAGGTAAAACGCCAAGTCCATAACCTCTAACGAATCACTATTTCCATCTGCAGCCCGGCAGTAGTCTAAAAGCAGGAGCAGGAACAGAGAGAAAAGCCCCTTCTTTTAATCTAAAACTCTTGCTCTGCTTTAGCAAAAACCATTAACACAAACAGTGTGGATCAGCCTTTCCCTATGCAAAATGGACGAAGGTACCCGATTTTCTTTTATAATAAATCCGAAGTAGTTCTTTATCAGGGAAATCCGTTGTAATCTTTCAATTTCCCCCTTTAAAAATTAGACTCTGGCCATCAAAGCATGTTGGCCATGGGAATAAAATATTTATCTAACAGGTTTCCAGTCTTAACGACCACTTCCTATTCTTTATTTTTCTTAGACCTTGATGCCTCCCACCTACCAAAGTCTTCACTCAACCCTACCAACAGCCCAGCTGGCACCACAGATAAGAAACAAACTGTTTTTTCCGTGACCTCTAAGCATTCTACTCCAAGGGAAAAGCAACGTGGAATGCACACTCAGCAGGCTACGAGCCTGGAGCCAGTTTGTCCTCGAGGCATTTCTGCCATAAAATATAATACTATCCCCTGTGTTTTGCTCTAAGCCCATCCGTTCCCCACTCCCCTCTCTCCCCTTCCTGCTCTCACTCCGCACCTGGCTGCAATTCACGACCCGCACCGCACAATGCAAACAAAAGCCCAAAACAGCAACAGATTCCTTTGTTTTACATGCAAATCCTACCTCCGGTAGTTGTCACATCTTCCTCAAAAGCCACGCTTAATTTTTAATGACAGCGATCCAGTGCAGTCCTCCAAATAGCCACGGGTAATCATCATTGCCTCTCGTGCCTAAAGCTTTTCTGGACCATTAATGTCACAACCCTTGCTAACTCATAGCTTTAATACTCTCTGCTCAAAATGTCTGAAAGAGTTTGGGAGGACAATAGTGACAGGCACGCTAGACAGCCATGCTTGAAATTAGTTATCAGAAGCTCCGTTAAAGCTGCTTCATACTGTTTTTAAAGCGTGCAGGAGGTAGGATTTATTAGCCTATGATAGGCATGCTGTTTCTGTTTTTATTAAATACTGTAATAGGCTGTCTGTTAGCAATGCTGTGATAGGTCCAACATCACTTCCCACTGCTTTCGAATTCTCATATTAAAAAGGGAGAGAGGACTCAGACTTCCTTGGGAGACCGAGAGGGACACCACCCTGCCTACTGGATCAGATTTCCAGATCCTCTATAACCGCAGGAGGAAGAATTCCTTGTGCAAATGTATTTTTACATGGAAAGTGAAGTTGGGATAAAAACACTCTAGGATTCCCCAAACAATTCTCTCACTCCCAGCAAGGGACTCCTGCTCTTCCCAGTTACAAAAATAAATGTTCTCTGGAGTCAGATAAAAGAATCAGTTCCCGTGGGAAATGCTCTCGTTATTACTGAGGTAGGAGTCAGGGTATGCATATATGCAAAATCTCAAATGATGTATCAAATGGACTGAATGGATCAATGAGCACATTCATTATTTCATGCGGATTTGCAGAGCTTTGTGTTACAGTTTGAAGCAATCACATGTGTGCACTCCTGTCAAAGTGCAAAGAACGAAAGGTGGGTGGAGGGGAGGGGGGGATCCACATTGGGCAGTCATGATCGTGGAAGATGGAAGGAGGATATCCTACCATTGGTCAGAGATGAGACTGGAAATGCTACTCGGAAAAGTTGCTAAGTACTTTTCCAAATAAGGAAACAGAAAAAAGTTCTTGGTAGTTCACAACAACACAGAGAATGTGTTATGCTT
Source organism: Panthera uncia (assembly GCF_023721935.1). Classification (NCBI taxonomy): domain Eukaryota; kingdom Metazoa; phylum Chordata; class Mammalia; order Carnivora; family Felidae; genus Panthera; species Panthera uncia. Next base: position 86,243,348 of record NC_064810.1, read on the forward strand.
CAACTACCCAGATTTTGTCCTTTTTTTATAGTGTTCTTTCTCCCCTCCTGCTATCCCAGGAGCAATAGTTATGTAGTAGTTGCTATGGAAACCGAGTGGTCGCTCCAGCAGAGGGGCTGAGGAAGGGCGGCAGATGGAATACGGACCGACGGAAAATGTACTATGTTGGTCTATAGAATTGAAAATAAGGAGTGATTAATGAACACACAAAACTACTACCAAACAAAATCACAAAGGGAGTGATTGTAAATCACCATTATTTAATTACTTGTCGTTCTGTTATCTGGAAATGCTATTATGATCACAGCTTCCATTATTTGATTATATGTAAGAACCGAATACCTGAATTCTTAGATGCCTGATAAAAAAAAAAAAAAGATACTTTTTTGTTTTTTCTGCCTTTTTTTTTTTTTTCAAATTCCTGGTTGTCAGTTTGAATATGCCTTGATTGTATGTGAATTTTAGTTATTACTTGACTGGTCACAATTTCTTCTCAGGAATAAAGTGTGATTTAGTGGGAAAATCTCCTTGTATCACAAACCATAGCCATGTTTCATTTTGAATGAGCATCCTTGTAGTGGTTTCTCTGAGGCAAAACCAAAATCTAAGTTGAATTTCAGTAAATAACTGTTTCCATAATGTTGGGGGGGCAGAGAAGATTTTATTTTTTCATTTTCACATTTGCAGTTCTTCAAATAGAGAAAAATATATATATATATTTTTTGTATTCCATGTCCAACATCTTTCACCAGCCTCGTGATCATGCACAAGAAACTATATCTTACCAGAGTAATTAAAATTTCACAGTTGTAAGGAGTCTGGGAATACAAAATTATCATCTAGAGTGCCTCAGCTTCATAGTTTGTAATTGGAGTAACTGACACCTTTGAAGGGAGAGCTCAAAAATTCCAAAATAAAATTGTTGGGAGGCAATTCTTCAGGATTTTATGAAAATCCCATTTTTATATAGGCAAGCATATCATCCAAAAATTTGCAATGGAAGAAGGATTATATCAGGGAGAAAGGATTTATGATATACTCTTTAAAAATGATGAGAGAGTAATATTATAAATTGAATATCCCAAATATCTTTTTCAAATGTAGGAAAGTATTTAATGACTGTATATGACAATCTAAACACCATTAACCACACCATGTATGATTTGCAGCGGTGGGGAGAGAGTCACAAAACTCCCTCCGTTGGATATTTCCCTCCAAATCCTACGTGTGGTTAATTCAGGAAATAGCTGATACTCCTACATGAGACAAATAGACAAGATTTGGTTCCTGGGATGAAAGGAGAAGGCGGGTCTGGGGCAGAGATAGTTTGTGGTGCTTTGGGGAGACTCTGTCCCTGTCAGAGCAAAGGTCACGTGATCTCTCTGAAGATGAGGGGGGTTGCTGAAAGGACTCCTCAGATGGGTGTGGGTGGGGTGGAAGGCAGTTTGGTGGAGGTAATGGACGAGGAGCAGGGAATGTGGAAAGGGAGCTGAATGGAGGGAAAGAAGAGGGAGAGTGATCTATGAGGGAGGGAGGGAGGAAGGAAGGAATTTCTTGAGAGGTGGCATAGTGTCAGAAGAGGACCCAGGCTTTGAAATAAGGAGCCCTGATTTTTGACCCTCGGTTCTGTTAGCCTGGTTGGGGTCTTGTGTAAAATGGGATGCTAACATGTCTGTTGTAAGACTGAAGTGACAATGGCATGGGACGTGACAAGGGAGGAGTGAAGCTCTTTGTAAACTGAATGCTAAAATAAGTGCCAGTTATACATGAGCAGGAAGAAAGAGGGCAGCCAGGAAGGAGGGGGTACAGTGGGACAGAAGAGGAGTAAAGGAAGGGCAGGAAGAGAAGGAGGTGGGGCTGGGGAAGACAGAGGGGTAAGTGGAAGAGACTTTCTCCTGTTGAATCACGTAAGACAGAATTTCTTTCTTTCTGCTTGTTTTCTGGATCCCACTCCAATAACTGTTGCTTTATCGTTCTCGCCCTTTAATGAAGTTTCAGATAATAAAGTGTTCGGAGCTCCCACCTTTTTCAACAAGAGAAAAACTTACGCTGAATTTGTTGAAAAGCATGTACTACCATTTCAGAAACAGCTGATCTGAGGATTGAATTTAGTAATTCTTAGCATTGCTGTTTTGGATGGTTCCCTGGAGAATGAAGTTTGGGGCAGCAGAAGGCAGGAACTGAAGTGATATTTCAGAGCTATATTGCCAAACACATTCAGCAAGAGTACCTTGCGCATCTGTAACTTGATAACATTTTCAACAGCATCTGCTTTCTGAATGCACATTAAAAAAAAAAAACTCGTTCTGGAAAGAATTTGTGTATGTTAACAAATATTAGGTTGAGAACCGGAGCCTGGGTGAGAGTGATGTGATCACATATGCAGAGAATTTGCAGTTTACATGCACAGCCTGTAAGTTAAACAGTTTAATGAATGGAACGATGAATGCATAATTTCATTATGAGTCATCACTATTAAAATAAAAAAAATTGATAGATACATAACCAGAAAGTGTAGCTATCTGTTGCAGATACAAGTGCTAATTATATTTCGGAGTATATAATTTATGCTCTGAATAATAGAGTAACTGCTTTTCCTCTGTTATGACTATTTTTTCTAGGAACAACAGGAAAGTTACTTTAGAAACCACTTCCTTCCTGTTATATTCCTGTGAATGCTGAAGCTGACTCACTCTGAAGTCCAAGTTTAGATCCATGCAAGAGGCATTCTCCAGTATAAATGTGAAATTTTAGCCCTAGAAAAAAATTAAAACAGTGGAAGACAATGTGACATTTAAAGCAGTGTCTGATTTCCAGGACACAATGAGGTGCCTTTCATTGGTCTACATCACTTTTCATAAAGATTTTCCTTCTGATTAGAGGTTAAAAAAATTTAGTAGTAAAATGATAGTTTTGAAAACTTCACATTTATATATATTCCCATACATCATATTCGATTGTCAGAACAAAGTTTTCAGGAGGCAGGACCAATTTTAATAGTCCCATTTCCTTTTGGAGGGCCTGAGGGTGAGGGAAGTGAAATGTTTTTCCAAGATCACATAACCTGTACATACGTCTTCTCACTCATAATCCAGTGTAATTTTTACTACACGAAAATTTATACCTAGTTCCTGATATTTCTCCTAGAAATATTCAGAAATATGAGCACTAGGAGAATTTTTTTAACTATTAAAATCCTAAGAGTTTCCTGCTGTATTTTTTTTTTCTTTTCATCTGGCATATGTTCATGCCTGGATTTTTGCTTTTGTTTTCACAGCTCTTTACATTTTTAAGATACAGTGGGTAAACCTTTTTAAAAGGTAAACTATAGATTGTCACAATTCTGCTAATTACGGAATTGACACTGAATATAATTTCATGTTCTTGGCAGCAGCTGAACAGGACTCTTTGATCTATGGGCCTGGAAGCACAAACCCACCTAGTAAGGCAATGGGTTGGATCATCTTCTTGGATTCTTTGATTGCGTTTCTGTCTGCTTAAACATTAGGGAAGGTCTTGCAGAAACTCCTTCCCCTTCCTGTCAGCATTTAGAACTTTCTGCAGGCTCTAGTGAATTACCATTCTGTATGCTTACAGTTGAAACGGGAAAAGGAGGTAGATAATTATATAATATACACGTCAATTAATTTATCTGAATTTCCAAAAGAGTAGAAAACTCCTGTCTAGCATGCCCCCTCCCACCAGCAAGCACAGATAGAGATGCCGAGCCTTGCTTGGATGCCCATGAAAGACCACTGGCAGCAGCTAGTTTAACCCAACTTTTTGAAGCTATCATTCTTTGGCTGAGCCATTGCATTTGGCAGACAGTTTACTGGGGCTGCGTCTCCATCCTTCTGAAACCTGTCAGAGTAGTGGACATAAATCAGCTTAAAAATAAAACATAAAATAGAACATTGACAATTGTTGGAGTTTTATTTCATTTGGATTCTCCAACTTCCCAGAGCCTAGCTGCAGTCTTCCTGCTTACCAGAAACATGTACTATATGGCATTGTAGCACTCAGGGCATGGTGGATCTATGTGCAGTCAACGAGAAGCTGATTGCTAGTCGCTGTGATGATGATGATGATGATGATGATGACGACGACGATGACTTATGTGCTACAGTAATATGTACTCTCTACATAACATAGCATTAGATAAAATACCTGCTGCTTTCAGTGTAAGTTAATTAAAGGACCTCTGTCTTTGGGGTGCTTGGGTGGCTCAATTGGTTAAGTGTCTGACTGACTCTTGACTTCAGCTCAGGTTATGATCTCACAATTTGTGAGTTTGAGGCCCATGTCAGGCTCTGTATGAGATTCTCTCGCTCACCCTCTCTCTCTGTTCCTCCCCCACTTGTGGTTGCTCGCTTGGTCTCTCTCTCTCTCTCTCAAAATAAATAAACATTTAAAAAAGACCTCTTCCTTAAAAACAAAACAAAAAAATCCTTTATATGAAGAAGACTCTGAGATTAGGTACAAAGGACAAAGATTTACATGTATGTTGGTGTTTATATTCATTTGTATATTTTAATTCACTTTATGTTGCTAGATTCTTAAGGTAGGGGAAGAAACCCTTGACAAAAAAAAATGCTTGCTTTTTAGCTAGTGTGTAAACATGGATTGTAAAAGGTCCTGCAGTACAGAACTATAGGAAAATCCTAATAAATCTATTATGCTTTGTTGACTGGAGAATTTCTAAGTGTTTACTCCATGCTAGACATCTAGGAAAGTTTTAACTATTTCAGTATTTCATAATTTACTTAGACAAAGAATGAGCAAAATGGATGTCAACAAATACATGTGTATACTGAAATGTATTTGTGAGGTTACTTTTAGCAAGGGTATCTTATCAAGGTTGGATATGATAGTGGTTTCACTGCATGTTGCGTTTTTTCTCCTTATATACAAAATACAGTTTTAACTCTGATTTAAAAAGTGACATATGCTCATTTGCTCCTGGTTGCAAATTACGCATATAGAAAATATAAATCAAATTCTCCTGTGATCCTATAATCCACAGAAAATTTCTATTATTTTTTCTAACTTAAATCCAAGTTAGTTAACATAGTGTAATAATGATTTTAAGAATAGAACTTAGTGAGTCATCACTTACATCTAATACCCAGTGCTCATCCCAACAAGTGCCTTCCTTAATGCCCATCACTCATTTAGTCCATCCACCCACTGAACACCCTGCCAATTTCCATTATTAGTTAAAAACTAAGATTATATTACATATGTACTTTTATGTTAATTTTCTCTTTAACATTATAACATTTTCCATGTTACTGTGAAATCTTCAAATCTTTTTTAATGGATGCATATATTTTGTCATGTGGATCTTCCCTTATTTAAAAAAAAAGCCTGTCATTGAACACACAGATTATTTGGAGTATTTTTCTTTAGCATAACGCTTTACTGAAGGCCTTTTCACATAAATTTTGCTGTAACATCTCTGGTTATATGTATTTAGGATAGATTTCCATATTTGTATCATTAGTCTGAAATATGTGAACATTTAAAATGCTCTTGGTGTGCATTGCTAAGCTGTTCTCTTAAAAGGTTGTACCGTTTTCATGGTTCTACCACGTCATACCCTCCCCATGGCAGGGTAGTCCTCCTGGTGAGACGAGGAGGCTTTGTTCTTCTCTTTCACACAGAGAAGTTTATTTCACTTTCATTTTGCTTTTGGGAATGGGTTGGAAGCCAGGAGCCATATGAAAAGAGGGGAAAGAAAGGAGGGGAGGAAGAGAGTTCCTAATGTTAGAATTTCGGTTTCAGTTTCCTGACGTGGACATGTTTGTGTTCCCATCGTGGGATATGAGAGGGAAAATGAATTTTGCAAATTCTAAGGCTTACGCTCATGTTGCTTTTACTGCTCAGAGCAAAATCTCCCCAACTGTGGCCCTTGAAACCTGGGGGTATTGCTACGCCTGGGAGATTCTGTCGTATTCACAAATCCACAATTTAAATCTGGTGTGTCTTTCTGAAAATCAATTTTCTTAAAGATTTTGGTGGCAGGAGTTCTGAATTTTTGTGTTCTGTCAAGTTTTTAGCACGTGTATAAGTAAGTAGAATTGCTTTCACAACATCATCAAACCTGGAATGTTTTAGATAAGCTTAGCAAACAGAATATTTTTATGAAATGGAAATCAGTGGAAATCTGGAATTTTCTTTGTTTAAGGAATTCTTGGAGGCATTCGTCAGAATGAATGGAGAACATATCCTTAGAACTGATGATGCTGATGCAGAAGGGTGTGAGCATATGACTTCTTGGTAAGTAAGAAGAGGCCTATCTCTGTGGCTTGTATGAAAATGGAGTTTGTCACCTTTCTAAGAATTGGTAGTTTTTGGATGTCACACATACAAAAATAACCCCCACACAAATCAGATCAACATCCTGCCAAAATTTCATTCAACCAAATCTCAATTTAAATTTACATAGTTCATGTTTTAATTCCTGCCAGTGAAGTAACTCAGATTGTGTGTGTGTGTGTGTGTGTGTGTGTGTGTGTGTGTGTGTAGACAGAAAGAGGGAGGTTTTTTTAAAAAAAAATTTTTAATGTTTTTATTTATTTATTTAAACAAATTTTTTTTTGTTTATTTTTGAGACCGAGAGAGACAGAGCATGAGTGGGGAGGGTCAGAGAGAGAGAGGGAGACACAGAATCTGAAACAGGCTCCAGGCTCTGCACTGTCAACACAGAGCCCGACGCGGGGCTCGAACTCACGGACCGTGAGATCATGACCTGAGCCGAAGTCGGACGCTTAACCGACTGAACCACCCAGGCGCCCCTGTTTTTATTTATTTTTGAGACAGAGAATGAGCAGGGGAGGGGCAGAGAGAGAGGGAGACACAGAATCCAAAGCAGGCTCCAGGCTCTGAGCAGTCAGCACAGAACCCAACACAGGTTTTGAACTCATGGACTGAGAGATCATGACCTGAGCTGAAGTCAGACATTTAACCGACTGAGCCACCCAGGCACCCCGAAAGAGAGAGGTTTTAATGCTATTCCTAATTTATCTTTTAAAAGTATACCAATTCTAAAATTATGTTTTCAACCGGGATCACTGACTGATAGTTAAAAACAGTATATTCTTTTTAAGTGAGCCTGAAATATCAGAAAATATGCAAGGTAATGAAGGAAATTCAGAATAACCTGAAATCACTGAGACATGTGTCAGAACTGACATCCCTTAAGTGCATCACAAAGCACTTGATAGCAACAAGGCTGATAACATTACCCGACTATGTCTAGTAAATGTGTAATGAAAAGCTGCAGTCGGTCAAAACCAAAGTGTAGACTGTACCCAAAATTTGTTTAAAATATGGGTTTATTATTATAGAGATGGAAAATGACCTTTTTTCTTGTGCAAGAAAACACTGGATAAGCATTCCATGAAGTCATCACTTCAGGGAAATTTAAATACCAATGATACAATTTTTAAAGGAAAAAATCTCCAGAATTCCACCAACTAAAAAGAAAGTTTTGGTTAGATTTACTAAAATGCATTGCATCGTAAAAATCAAGCAAGCCAGTCCAAAGTGCTTGACATTATCTTTAAGTTCAAAACATTACCTTTTCCATTCCTTTGGAGGATGAAGCTCATGGGATAGAAGATAATTTGGTAAAATCTTAACTATGAACATGGCCAGATGATTGTTTGTTAAAATTAGAAAAAAAAAAAAACAACCCCTTCATCAGGACATTTGTGAATCACCTACTAGAAAATTGTACCAATATATAGAAAGAAAAGGGAAACAACCTAGGATTTTATGAAATGAATGGTAGCCCCAGAATGGTAAAGTAGGAAAACTGTACGACCACAAGTGGTGGCTTTGTATATCTGAACCAAGAAGAGGTAGCAAAGGAAATATAATGCTGCTAAAGTTATGTTTTCAAAAGACTGAGATTAACCCTGCTGTTTTTTAACTTAAAAAAAAATCGAGCTGTAATTGATATACGTCATTACATTAGTTTTAAGTGTATAACATGATTCAATATATGTATATATTGCAAACTGATTACCACAATAAGTCTAGTTAACAGCTGCCCTCATACATAGTTATGGACTTTTTTCTTGTGATGAGAACATTTAAGATCTACTTTCTTAGCAACTTTCAAATATACAATATTAATAACTATAGTTGCCATGCTGTACATTACACACCCATGACTTATTTATTTTATAGCTGGGAGTTTATACCTTTTGACTTGTTTACCCATTTTTACACTCCCCACTCCCCCACCTCCAGCAACCATCAATCTGTTTCTGTAAGATTTTCTATTCTAACTTATATGTGTGAGAATCTAAAGCTTCCACATATAAGTGAGATTGTATGGTATCTGTCTTTCCGTGTCTGACTTATTCACTTAGCACATAATGCCCTTAAGGTCCATCCGTGTTGTCACAAATGGCAAAATTTCATTCCTTTTTTTTTATAGCTGAGTAGTAGTCCATTGTGTATATACACCGCATCTTCTTTATTCATCCATTGATGGACACTTAGGTTGTTTCCATGTCTTGGCTCTTGTAAATACTGCTACAATGAACATGGGGGTGTGTGTATCTTTTTTGATTTTCTTCTGAAAAATACCCAGAAGTAGAATTGCTAGATTGTATGCTGGTTCAATTTTTAATCTTTTGAGGAAACTCTATAGTGGTTGCCCCAATTTACATTCCCACCAACAGTGTATAAGGGTTCCCTTTTTTCTGCATAGTGGCTAATGTTTGTTATCATCTTAAAAAAATTTTTTGGGGGCACCTGGGTGGCTCAGTCGGTTAAGCGTCCGACTTCAGCTCAGGTCATGATCTCACAGTCTGTGAGTTTGAGCCCCGCGTCGGGCTCTGTGCTGACAGCTCAGAGCCTGGAGCCCATTTCAGATTCTGTGTCTCCCTCTCTCTCTGCCCCTCCCTTGTTCATACTCTGTCTCTCTCTGTCTCAAAAATAAATAAATGTTAAAAAAAAAACTTTTTTTTGTTAATGTTTATTTTTGAGAGAGAGAGAGAGAGAGAGACAGACAGAGCATGAACTGGGGAGGGACAGAGAGAGAAGGAAACACAGAATTCAACACAGGCTCCAGGCTCTGAGCTTTCAGCACAGAGCCCAACACAGGGCTCTAACCCACAAACCATGAGATCATGACCTGAGCTGAAGTTGGATGTCTAATTGACCGAGCCACCCAGGTGCCCCTTCTTATCTTTTTGATAATAGCTATTCTAATAGTTACAAGGTGATATTTCCTTGTGGTTATGATTTGTATTTCCCTTATGATTAGTGATGTTCAGCATCTTTTCACGTGCCTGTTGGCCATCTGTATGTATTTTTTGGAAAAAATATCTATTCAAGCCCTCTGCCCATTTTTTTAATCGGATTGTTTTTGTTATTGAGTTGTAGAAGTTCTTTATATATTTTGGATATTAACCCCTTATCAGATATATGATTTGCAAGTATCTTCACTCACTAAGTAGGTTGCCTTTTAATTCTGTTGACAATTTTGTTTCCTGTGCAAAAGCTTTTTAGTTTAATGTGGTCTCACTTGTTTATTTTTGTATTTGTTCCTTTTGTTTTTGGTGTCAAATCCAAAAAATGGTTGCCAAGACCAATGTCAAGGAGCTTACAATCTATGTTTTTTTCTAGTTGTCTTATGGTTTCAGGTTTTACATTCAAGTCTTTAATCCATTTTGAGTTTATTTTTGTGTGTGGTGAACTCTACTCTCTTTATTTTCATAGTAACTTGGATGTTAATACTTATTCATTTTTATTTGATAGTTCATTATTAGTGATATTAATTTCTGTGATGTTGATTTGAAAGTTACTTAATGGTGAAATATATGATGAGCACATATTTAGTAAGCAATGTGCTTAGCAAAAGCAATACCAAGTACAAAGATGTATAGATGAAGAGGAGATTCTAAGACTCCAGTAAGCTGAATGTAGCTCACTTTTGCATTCCTTTCTCCAATCAGCTAATGGTTCTGTGCAGGTATGGCCTTAAGCTCTGCTGCATGTCCTGTGGAGAAAACTCCATGGAATGCTTAAATGACTGAAAACTGACTTCTAGAAGTCATGGGGTGGGGGCAAGAAAACAGCATATCCTAGAAGGCATGACCCAGGGGATCTATGAATTCCTAGGGAAGGTCCTTGTTGGAATGTTTTGTTTTTTATATTGCAAGGAAAGAAACAGCAAAACATGCACATTGACTCCATTCTGGCCCTGAGCCTGGGAGAGTACAAGGTATCTGAAAGCAAGGAGGTTTTTTTCAGGTGCCCAAGGAGGCACTCACTGCCCACTTCTATACCAAAGACCTATGGGAGTAGAGACCACATGCCCAGGAGTGCCGCTACTTGGGTTCTCCAAGGATCATATGTAAGCCCCAATCAGCCAACAAAGAAAATAACAAATCCCTAAGAGAATGTAGTAGTTAGAAAAAGATAGTTTCAAACAAACTGAATAATGCCAAGTCAAATACATCTTCCAGAGGAGATAAATGATAATATATTTATACAGTGTGCGAGAGAAGGCAGGCAAGCAAGAGCACACTAAATACATGACTTTCTATCTAAACTATTTTGCTGGATATTAGAGACGCTTGGATGGTCATCACTATGATGGAAGATCAAGTAAGTGCAAGATATATTCGAGGCACAGAAAAAATACAGAGGCAGAAAAAGATATGAGACCTGGGGACTTGAGTCCAGCAAATCAAACAGTTAACAGATGTTACGGGGGCAGAAGAAGGAAAAGTTGAAAAAGAGGGAATTTTTTTTTAAAGTACCAAGAAAGTGTTTTCCCTGAGTAGAAGAAAGATTTGAAATCTGTTGCAGGCTGGACTTGACAGTATTTTCTCATGATCATCCTAAAATTGTAGTACCCTTGTGGATCTTTGTTTTGTAAATGAATATTCATTGAAAGAACCAAACGACCAACGGAGGCAGAAGACCTGGTAAACGGTAACACCTGATACACACGTTCACACTTGCACAAACATACCCGCGCAGTTGGCTAGGGAAAGGCTGGCCAGCAATGCACTGTGAAAGTGCTCTGTGAGCACACTTGAAGCCGAATGGTCATGCTGAAAAAGGAATTCTGATAAAAGCCTGGAATGGAGAGGGAGAGGATAAGTAAAAAACATTCCAAAGGACCCCTTCTTGAGGAAAAGAGGAGAGAGTCAAGTATTTTAAATCTCCTATTACAGGGGACAGAGGAGGAGCCATGTTGATGAGTAACCTAGCATCTTGGTTGTGGAAACAGAATGTCCTGGTGAGAAAAATATTTAGTATTTAAAAATAGTGTGGAGAGGAGAGAATAATCATTGATGGAATGGAATGGTGTGGTAAAACTCCCAAATTAACAACAAAAACCCATCACACTACATGACAGCTTGATTAAACTAACAAAAAATGGCAAAGGACAAAGGGAGAAACACCAGTATAAAATAAATAAGATAAAGTGGAAAGGAAGACATAAATTTTAAGTATACTGGTTATTTTATTATTTGTAAATAGAAGTTTTTCTTTAAAAGACTGAAATTTTCAGATCGGATTAAAGACAAATTCAAATTCTGTATATCCTATTTATTTATTTTTTACTTTTTTTTTAACCTTTATTTATTTTGAGAAAGAAAGAGACAGAGTGAGAGCGGGGAGGGGCAGAGAGAGAGGGAGACTCAGAATCCGAAGCAGGTTCCAGGCTCTGAGCTATCAGCCGAGAGTCCGATGAGGGGTTTAACCCACAAACTGTGAGATCATGACCTCAGCCAAAGTCAGACGTTCATCTGACTGAGCCCCCTATATATCTTATATAGACACTCAAGTGCCCCCTATATATCTTATGTATAGGAAAATAAAATTAAAGTGATAAGGCTTGAAAATTAAAGGGTTGAAAAAGAGATACCAAGCAAACACAAACTAAAAGAAAGTAAGGGGTGCAATATTAATGAAAATCAATATATTTAAACTTAGAAACAGTACACAGGATAAAAGGAAACACTAGATAATGATAAAATTCTATAAGATGATAATTTCTAAAGAAGGAATAATTGTCATAAACCTATATTTACTCTCCTACAAAGTAAAAAATGTAAATCAGTAAATTCATAAAGCAAAAATTATTGGAAATCTAGAGGTGAGCTTTTAAATGTTTTAATAGGAAGCCTTATTATTTTTTTAAAATGAAATTTATTATCAAATTGGTTTCCATACAACACCCAGTGCTCATCCCAACAGGTGTCCTCCTCAATGCCCATCACTCACTTTCCCCTCCCTCCCACCCCCCATCAACCCTCAGTTTATTCTCAGTTTTTAAGAGTCTTTTATGGTTTGGCTCCATCCCTCTCTAACTTTTTTTTTTCCTTCCCCTCACCCATGGTCTTCTGTTAAGACCATGTAAAGTGAAAACATATGGTATCTGTCTTTCTTTGTATGACTTATTTCACTTAGCATAACACTCTCCAGTTCCATCCACATTGCTACAAAAGGCTGTATTTCTTTCTTCCTCATTGCCAAGTAGTATTCCATTGTGTATATAAACCACAATTTCTTTATCCATTCATTAGTTGATGGACATTTAGGCTCTTTCCATACTTTGACTATTGTTGAAAGTGCTGCTGTAAACATTGGGGTACAAGTGCCCCTATGCATCCGCCCTCCTATATCCCTTGGGTAAATTCCTAGCAGTGCTATTGTTGGGTCATAGGGTAGATCTATTTTTAATTTTTTGAGGAACCTCCACACTGTTTTCCAGAGCGGCTGCACCAGTTTGCATTCCCACCAACAGTGCAAGAGGATTCCCATTTCTCCACATCCTCTCCAGCATCTATAGTCTCCTGATTTGTTCATTTTAGCCACTCTGGCGTGAGGTGATATCTGAGTGTGGTTTTGATTTGTATTTCCCTGATGAGAAGTGACGTTGAGCATCTTTTCATGTGCCTGTTGGTCATCTGGATGTTTTCTTTAGAGAAGTGTCTATTCATGTTTTCTGCCCATTTCTTCACTGGATTATTTGTTTTTCAAGTGTGGAGTTTGGTGAGTTCTTTATAGATTTTGGATACTGGCCCTTTGTCCGATATGTCATTTGCAAATATCTTTTCCCATTCCATCAGTTGCCTTTTAGTTTTGTTGATTGTTTCCTTTGCAGTGCAGAAGCTTTTCATCTTCATGAGGTCCCAATAGTTAATTTTTGCTTTTAATTCCCTTGCTTTTGGGGATGTGTCAAGTAAGAAATTGCTGCGGCTGAGATCAGAGAGGTTTTTTCCTGCTTTCTCCTCTAGGGTTTTGATGGTTTCCTGTCTCACATTCAGGTCCTTTATCCATTTTATTTTTGTGAATGGTGTAAGAAAGTGGTCTAGTTTCATTCTTCTGCACGTTGCTGTCCAGTTCTCCCAGCACCATTTGTTAGACTGTCTTTTTTCCATTGGATATTCTTCCTGCTTTGTCAAAGATTGGTTGGCCATACTTTTGTGGGTCCAATTCTGGAGTCTCTGTTCTATTCCATTGATCTATGCATCTGTTTTTGTGCCAATACCATGCTGTCTTGATGATTACAGCTTTGTAATAGAGGCTAAAGTCTGGGATTGTGATGCCTAGGAGACCTTATTTTAAGTGAATGACAGTACCTTCTAAGAATTGGACAGGTTGGGGTGCCTGGGTGGCTCAGTCAGTTAAGCATCTAACTTCAGCTCAGGTCATGATCTCACAGTTTGTGAGTTCTGTGAGTTCCAGCCCTGCGTTGCGATCTGTGCTGAAAGCTCAGAGCCTGGAGCCTGCTTTGGATTCTCTCTCTCTCTCTCTCTCTCTCTCTCTCTCTCTCTCTCTCTGACCCTCCCCTGCTGATGCTCTGTCTCTCAAAAAAAATAAGCATTAAAAAGTTTAGAATTGGACAGGTTGCGTATACAAAATTAAGTACACCCATGCTGCCCTCTTTGTCGTTCTGTGCCAGCTCATCCTTGTCTCATTTTTCACCTGAGCAAGTCCTCATGCTTAAGATCCAGCTCCTACCATCCCATAAATGCCCATGCATTTCTCTAATACTGCTCTTGAGAAATAATGTGTGGGCAAAGAAATGGGGCCCTGTTTTCTTTTGTGCATCCAGTGTATAGCACTGTGCTTGACACCTAGAAAATATGCAATAAAAGTGAACTGAACTCATGTATGAAGAGATGAACACATCCATGAATATGATGGATTCTGTTGCTTAGCTTCTTTTGCTTTTATTCTTCCTGGTAACAGTGATGGGTGTGACTTCCTGCTGAGAGGCTCACTCATGATGATGACATAACCTGTGTCTTTGTATATAGATGGCTTCTCTTTTGTCTTATGACCCACATGCCTAGTTGGTGAATGATGCTGTGAATGCATTTTATTTAGGTTCTGCTTCCTGAACTGCCAGTTGTGTCCATATCTGTAAAATTATTTGTTCCTTTGTTCTGGCCATTTTGTGCTGACTGTAGGGGGTGGTTAGTGTGGAGGCAGAAGAAATGTTACAGAAGCTCTGTTCAGTGACCCAGAAGATGTCTTTACCTTGCAGATGGTGTTTCATACAAATTTTCTGGTGTCCTGCTGAGATGCCTTCCTTGGCTGATGACTTCTTGAACATTTGGACAACCATTGCTTTGTAGCCTATACACCTTAGTACTTAACTTCAATTTCTGAAACAGTCTAAGGGGAAATTAATCCTGAATGGATTCAGGGAAGTTCAGTTGGTGAGCTTGACTCTACAGCTGCTAGAAGTGCTGCTTCTTGTAGGTTTTATTTATTTATTTATTTTAATTCTAGCTTCTGCCATCTGTTAGCACGGCCCAGGTGTGCAGGATTTTCTTGTTCTCCTGTAAACATGACTTTGCCGTCCCCTTTATTTGTCTGGCCATTAGTTATCAGATTGTTGATGGTTTGACTGACCACTCCTCAAAGCATCTGCTCCAGATACTACTTCTCCAAGGGGAATGAAGAATAGCTAATATGCTTTGCAATTAGTAGCTTAGGTTTAATTGCTTTTGTCTAGTTCCAGTCAACTTGCATGATTTTTAATCTATGTAATTCAGACTCAGTTATCCAATTTATGAGTATGTAAAATGTATCATATGGAAATCAATATCGTACTCCTCTGTCTTCAAAATTCATTTCAAGGACCATTTTCTCAGGGAAGTCTCTTCTGACTCCATCCAGAATGAGTTAGGGTTTCCTCTTCTCATATTCTTATTTTATTATATGCCACCTTTCATTGTAGTTGTTTATATATCTCAGTAAAGACATTCAGCCTGACTGACCAGCTACCATAGTTTGAACTCCTTATATCCACTGTGGTGAGTCCTCAAAGAATGCAGGAAAGCAGTGGCAGGGAATATTCTAATAATAAATTTTCAGTAGTCCTTCTTTAGAAGGTTAGTTCAATATAAGAGCACTGGATTTGTAGTTGGAAAATCTGAGTTTCATTGTCATGGATCCCGTTTTTGAGCTACAGCTCCTTGGGAAAGTCATGTGCATTCAACCTTCCTATCTGTAATATGGAGGTACTAACATAGTGTGGCCACCTCATAAAGTGTTGTGAGAACCAAATAAGAGGGGATTTGATAAAGTGTGACGCAATATGAAGAAGAAAGCTGTGGCCTCTGCTCATTTTGACATATTCAATGTACCCGTTTAGGTCACATGATATTTTTTTACATTTAAATATCATTAGCAAAAATTATTGGTCACACAAGCTATATTCAGCACTCCCAAAGAGATGATCAAAGCGATTTGCCTTCTGTGCCTAACCAAGGCTTTAGTAATCCCTCAAAGATGGAAATATGGCAGTTTACAAAAAAATTAAGAACAAATAAATAATTGGAGCATTCCTTTGCAAAATTGGTTGCTGACTCTCTTTTTGTTCTGACTAAATGGGAGTCCTTGCATTTATATATACAGGAGGCATCTGACCAAATCAGGCTGTCTATAAAGAATTTTATAGAATAATTCCAAAGGAATGTCACACTCTTGCTCTTCTTGATATGAGGTCATAAAATTCACTTGGCTTCAAAGAGACTCCTGTGGCTACTGGGAAGTTACCTCACCTTCTCCACCTGTTGTGCATTTTCCTGAGCTCCAAATGACCTGCTGACCTTCCATTTGTTGAGGGATGGATTGCCTATTAAACACTATCACTCTGACAGGGCCTAGAATGAGTAAGAAAACTTCAAATTTTACTTCTATTTGAGAGTCCCACAATCACTACCTGTTTTGGTAATTTCTCCAAAGCCTTCACATAGCAATTGCTGCTGTTCCTTTTTGGGGGTAATCAAAAGCAGCTTAGAGACTGAATTATTCACCTCTCTTCTGGAAAACCTGGTACCTTTATTGGGACCCTATACTACTTTCTTCATCATCTAGGACAGGCATTTTTTTGCCTATGATATTAAAAACTTTTATGCCAACTAGTTATAACTTATCAAAGTAATAGAAGCTAATTTGTTTTTTTTTAATCTGAGAAGAAGAGTCAAGGTCTTTAATAGTGATGGCAAGGTGGTTGGCAACATCATGTCTGGAAGCTAGAGTTACAGCATCCAGAAGAGTCTGGCATTTGCCAATGTCCTTGTAGAGCTAAACAAAGTAGGACAAGTGGAAGTTGAACCATTAGGCAAAAATTGCTCAGCAACTTTCATACAGGAACCCTTGATATTGATGGAACCAACAAGAAACTGGCTTCAGAAAAAAAGGCGGAAAGTTAAAAATTTGAAAAAGACCTTCATCAGGCAACTGAATTAGGTTTGCTATATGACTGTACCCCAAATCATAACTGATTTTGGGAGAAATATGAGAAACCAAGAATTCATTTCAAAGTTATCAAAATCTAGATTTATAATATTAACATTTCTTAATTCTTTTCTAAAATTTTTTCGTTTAAAATTTAAAAATCTTTTTTACATCTCATTCTCATATTGTCATTTTTCAATTACAATTCTTTGGTGTTTTATAACCAATGTACTAAAAACTGAACATGATAAAAAAAAATACAGACCAGTTCTTTGGAAAAGACTAGAGAGAGCCAACTGAAGGGCAGAAACAAAAATGGAGTAAAGATGGACCCAAAGAAAGATTTGTAAAAATGTTACATATTTTTTCCCTGAACTCTTTGGCATGTCATTGATTCAAATGTTACTCTGATCACAAGATTTCATTCTACTGAACATCACTTTAATATATCCCTACCCTAGCATTATTTTCAAAGATTGTTCTCTGGTTATGTTTCTTGTTTAAAAAATTGTGCTGACTTATATCCTAGGACACTAGGATAGGTATCTGTTGTGGATGGGATATTAGCCCAATTAGTGAAAATTAATAGAAGTATGGGAACATGAGTGAGATAAAATGGCAAATTATAGCCCTAACCTTTAACCTTTTTAACAGAGGAAACTATTATAAAATTTATTTCTCCAGAACTCTAGAGCTGATATAGAATTTAGCCTAGGAATACCTGCCTTCAAATCTGAGTTTTGCCACTTACTTTCTTGTGAATTACAACAGCCTGTCAACTTCTGGTCTCTCCTCTATTAAATGGGACCTCACAGAGTTACCATTTAAGTTCAGTTATGTGAAAGTCCTTTTAATACTCTAAAGCACTGTACAAATGATAGTTAGTATTATGGTTATTGCTTAGTAATATCAAGTGCTATCTGAAAAACCTAATCTCATTGAAGGCAAGAGGATAGTTTTGCTTCCTCTAGATGTCATTTCCATTGATCTTAGTAATGTTTTTAAATTGACCTTTGTAACATAATGTTAACCTTATGGAATTATGGCTAAGAACAGAAGTACAGCTCCTGAGTATGTTTCTAACATCTGACTAGAAGCACAATCTGAGAATGATTCTTGAAAATAAATGGTAGTCTAGGGACAGAACAAGTGATGTTCAATAAGAAGAAGTATGGGGACCAGAGTAAGTCACATTTCAGTCAATGACTCAGTAAATACTCCAGTGACTATTAAGTTACTTAAGTATACTGATGACAAGATTGTATAAACTGGGTTTTACTTCTGTGACAAAAGATAGGTTCAGAATCCAAAGTGACCTTGGTGATTTACAAACGAACTTAGAAATAGACACAATAGAGTTGTATCTAACCGGGAGCAGAGATAGACACGGGAGGAGGGAGGGCCCAAATGTGCCCATGTTTATGGCGGGGAAAGACCTGGCTATGTGTGAGGATGCAGGAAGAGAGTGAGAGGTCCTGGGTAGTTATCAGATTGCCTGTGAGTCAGCAATGCAGTGCTGCAGTTACAGAGCAAGCCAAGCGCTGCAGGGCAGGAAGGTGGCATGGAGTGAAACCCAAAGGTGTGGCTCCTCTTACAGAAACACCTGGACAGGCCACATTTGGGTGACTAGGCTGGGGAGCCCTGTGGACAACTTGGCTCAGGAGTTTGTCTCTGATTAAATACCTGTAAATATTTATTTAGGACACTTTACCCTCATTACGTTTGCAATGGGTTAATTAAGATCCTTTACTCTTTCTGATGGGAGCCATGGAGATGATTTATATATGAGACAGTGCAGTTATCTAAAAGGTGAATTCTATAACCCCAACCATCTTAATCTACTTTATTAAAAAAAGCATTTGTGAGTTGTTTAGAAATACTTAAATATTTTAAGGACATCTGGTTTTCAGCCCCTGTGATCTCTTGCATTCGTACATCTGTAAGTTTCCCACACGTAAGGGTGCTGTGCATTGTGCCACTTGTGCAAGCTTACTCCCTTCCTGGACAGTTCCATTCCCTTTTGTCTGCCTGCCTGCCGAACTGCTCCTCACCCTTCAGGCCTCAGTTGAGTCCTCACTGTTGTGTTAAGCCCTTTTTGACCCTCCAGGGTAGAGTTACATCTTCTGTGCTTGCGTCTTCTGTGTCTTGTACCTTTTTTTGTTAAAGGCTCATTAATCACACCACATAGAATTAAAATGTGAGCTTCTTGAAGTTACGGATAAAATCTTCTTTATCTTCGTATTGTTATTACCTAGAAGGGGCCCCGACTCATGGTGACTGCTCAATAAATATTTATTGGATGATTAAATGAAGGAAGGAAGATAAGCATATTGGCACAAAATCTATGTAAATAGGTTTAAAAAAAAAAGTCTGATATTTAGCCTGAAGAAGGAGCCTCTCCAACTTTGCGTGCCCTTTCGTGTATACCCTACAGATTCACAGGGAGTTATATTCGAAGTTGAATTTTTTAGAGTTTCCAGTGAGCTATAAGGAGGAAGTCTTAGCCAGTATCACCTAGGCTGAGGCTTTCCTCTCTTTACCTACAGAGGAAGAGCTACACAGAGTCCCTTTCAACTCTAAGATACTTGATTACTTCATGCTCAACTCTAGGCCTTACTGTTCTTTGGCTTGGACCAGTTTCCTGAGGGTCCATGATGGAGACAGAATCAGCATGAAGGAGACGATTCCACCTTCAGTACCCTGCTAGAGGCTTCCTCTGCTGAAATGATCCAAAAGTTTAATGAGTGAAGAAATTTTCATACTGTCACATATTTATTTAATAACGGAGAGCGATGTGACACCAGCACTTGTGGTTTTCAAGGCTGTAATACATAAATGTGTCTTTTTGATTCTGTAAGTCTCTTTTCTCATAGTAAGTTTGATCAGAGGGAAACAAAAAATCTTTACTATAGCATTGTCTCCAGGTGATCTGCTGCTGTCATTTGAATGAAGTGTTTGATGCCTGTTGAGGATTTTAATGATCTGTTCCTGTCCCTGAAAGATATTGGTCTCTAAGACACGATCCCCTCCATCCACCAGCATTTTAGGTTCGGAAATAAAGCAACAACAAACCACATCGTTTGTTTGCCTCATGGCATGTGTTAAAACACACACACACACACACACACACACACACACACACACACACACACAAACCGTCCTCCTTTCCTCCCACCTGTTTTTAATATTTATCTTTTCATGAGTGCATTCAGCTGTCTTCAGTGTTGTCAACATGTTCCTAAGCAGGCTGACTGGGGTGTTAGCAAACATCAGCAGCAGGAAACCTCCAGCCCCTGACAGTTAGAGAAGACTCCCCTCCGAGCGGTGAGTTTCAAAAGCACAGATTAGTTACTTTTTTTAAACCTTAGACTCTTAGATATCTCAACAAGTTTATTAATGTTCTGATTTAATTGTTAGGACTTAAAATACTTTAAAATGTTTTAAATGTCTGCTTTAAAATGTTAGGATTTCCACAGTACCTCATGATTTTATTAGTTTCTTTTATTAACAAATGAGTTATGGATATTTTAACTTATAGCTTAATTTTTAAGAGTCCAGAAGCTACAGTTTGTTAGAGACATCAAGACCTTCATGAGACCTGTGGTAGGGATTAGAGCTCAAGCTTGGGAACCAGGCTCACTTGAATCTGAATTATGGCTCCGCCACGTCCTAGCTTCATAACCAGGGAATGAGCCTCTCTGTGCTTCAGTTTCCTCATTTCTGAAGTAAGATTGACTTTATCTCCTTTGTAGAGTTATTGTTAAAGGAGTTACTACACGTAAATCTCTTAGTACAATTTGAGATACGCAGTAAATGTTAATGGTGATGAGCAATGGTGATGATGGAGAAGCTCAAAGATGGCATTTTCTAGCAGGTGGGGTTCATCCTGTTTTGGAGAATTCAAATCCTTATCCTTAAAAAACAAATTTCACCTCTTAGGATGGGAAACATTTAAAGGTTTTCACTGTTTGTCAAATTTCTTGAAGAGCACAAAACAGCTGAAAGCTTCACTGTTTTGACTTTGTAATAGCAGCCCTGAAGATTGAAAGCCAATTCTGTGTGAATCTAGGCACTGCATTTACCATTTATTTTCTGAATCTCTCAATACATGTCTTGGGCCTTTATTTAAACACATGGGTGACAATTAAATTGCAGGAGTATCCATGGCCATTTGTATTTGGGTGACCGTCACTTTCTAATACCGTGAAGACACAGATTCTGACAAACAGTAATATTTGGGAGAAGTTTACAAAAGAGGATCAAAAGGATCAGTGGGGAAAGGAAAGGTGTTACTATTTTAAGGTAATTAATATTTTGGTTTTCTTGACAGTAAAAATAGAACTTCACCAGATGGCAGATGTCTTTTTGGTTAGTAATGTTATGCTGTATTTTGAATGAAGAGATGGCAGGGGGAGGAGTTGTTAAGAACAGCTTTTTCAAATCACACCAAAGCATGCAATCTGGGATTTGGAAATGGGGAGGAAATGAGAGAGCAAGCCAGGTATTTTTATTGCTTAAGCACATGAACTTCTTTGTTTTCTTGAGAAATTGTGACTTTTTCAGGTGAAATTGGACACATGAGGGCTGTGGAATTCTGTGTGGGGTGCATATGTCAGAAATAGAGCAACATGAAGACAAAATTCCTGACACCTCAGAGCAGGGGTCTTTAGGGTAGTTAGGAGAATGCCTCCCTGAGGAGACTTGCAGGGACAGAACAGAGTAACAGGACAGACAGGTGGCCCTTGCTCTAGACTCTTCTGTGGTATGTTCTCCTTTTATCACTTA
>NC_064810.1:86264879-86299659 GCF_023721935.1 Panthera uncia
CCAAGGTCTTTTAACTATGGTAGCTGGTGGGAGTTAGACCTGAGCCCAAACTTTTTCTGTCTTATACTCTAAGTGTTCTCTATGTTGCTCTCTGGAGGCACCAGGGAACCAAATGGCTGAACCATGACTGAGCCTCAAACATGATAATAACTGAGACTTATTGAATACCTACTATACCTGATACTTATGGATCAGGATCAGTGCAATCTCTGCTCCCTTGTTAAGCCCTCAAGATAGGTATTATCTCCACTGCATTGGAATCACAGGATCATAGTGGCTCAGGAACCAGCTCAAAGTTACACTGAGCTGTCATTAAGCCCATATGTTTTTGGAGCCAAAGCCTATATTCTTCACATGATATCACGGGGTTCTTTAGGGTGTATGCATGGCTTCTGGCTTGTTCTCACTTTCTTTAGCATCAAGGTGAGGATGAAAGGAAATACACATAGTTATAAGATTTTATATCCATATTTTAATGTGGCGCCAAAACATGAAGTATGTATTAATATCTTTTCCTCCTTTTTTGCCACATGGAAGCAAGGTGGCATGTGGAAAGGACACTATTTTGGAAGTGAGGCCATGTAGATTTTAATCTGAGCTGCATCGCGATAAAGCTGTGGCCTTGGGTAAATCATTTAATCCCTCTGACCTTAGTTACTTCAATACAATGAGGAGTGGACTAAGTGACTATATGTCTGAATTTTTTTTCAGGTCTACTACTCAATGATTTTTAAAAGACCTCAAAATCCTTCACTAACATGAACTTGCACTCCCTACCAACCACTTTATTTTCATGCGAAAGGTTAGGGTACACATATAGCAGATAACCCATTTCAGGTCCTCTTTGAGTGCAGATAGACTGTTGCCCTCCTGATTGAGTCTTCGGTGATGCTACGAGTAGATTCAGAAACACACTTTTCAAATAATTACCAATATTCATGAAGATAATTAACTTACTCAGACATTTGGAGGCATAATACAATGCTTGGCAATATCATCTGTTGCCAGAAGTGTTTACTGAAGATGCATTTATTTCCCCCATCAGCTGAGGCATGAGGGGGGAAAGAGAAGATACTTTCATGGTTTTATGTGCTCTGTGGATATTCTTAGAAATCTCCCTAGCTTCATTATTTGCTTCCTAGACTCATTAATTCTGTTGAGAAAATTAAAGAAGCAAATGCTCGTGAAAGAAATGAAAACTCTAAAATGCTCACATCAACATATATTATCATGAGGAAATAGTAGTAGCTGCTGGTTTGTTGAGTACCTCTGAAGCCCAGATTCTTCATGTCTGTCATGGTCACTTGCCACGGTGACCTTTTTAGGTAGGCATTGCCATCTATTTTTTTCTAATCAGCTTTATTGAGCTGTAATTCACATTGTCCTCTTCCTTTTATCGGCCAGGATAAAAAAAAATCTTACAGAATTTATGTTATCTGTTCAAAAGAACCTATTGTTTATGATAAAAATACTACAGGTGCCCAAATCTATTTTGTTACAAGCAATGTTTTCCATTATGTTCCCTTCAAAGGAGAGAACATGATCATGGGAGGTCAAGAAAGGATAACAGATGTAAGATTAGCCATCTAGTTCCTTCTGTGCATGTTGGCTGTGGAGCTCCTCAAGCCAGAGCGTGGGTGCTTGTGACGGACTGTGGAGGGGTGTGGCTTCCAGCGTATAAGCATTTCTCCTAAATCCTGTACACACGTTTTTCAAGATTTTCTTTTGCCCATTGTCCACTGTTTCAGAATCTGAGAACCACCTAAATTTGGAGCTTATCTGATTCAAGCTTCAGTTTTCAAGGACACTCAGAAAGGAAGTAACATACTCA
Source organism: Panthera uncia (assembly GCF_023721935.1). Lineage (NCBI taxonomy): Eukaryota > Metazoa > Chordata > Mammalia > Carnivora > Felidae > Panthera > Panthera uncia. Next base: position 86,266,711 of record NC_064810.1, read on the forward strand.
AGGCCACATGCTCATCTAAAGTGGACTTGAGATAGAGTCCAGACAGCTATATTTAATTTGCTGCATTCTATTACTTAACTTTTTTCATCCATGTTAGCCCTTGATCTGAGCGACCATAGGATAAACTTAGGCCTTTGGAGCCATGGTAATAGGATTTTGTCCCTGCCAGGTAATAGAAGTGCAAGTACGGGTCACATACAAAACTTTTGAAGACATCGTCTTGTTATAGGGAAATAAGTTTGTTGCATTGGGTTTTCTCTAAATATGTATTAGAACAAACAAAGTATTTTCCACTATTGCCGCTAGCAGAATTAACTTAGTAGGAAGTTTTAATTTAAATATATTAAACAATTTGGAACACAGTAGTTTCTATCTATAAGTAGACAAATGCAGAATTTCTTACCTGGAACATTTATTTTCTTTCTATAGATACTCAGTATGATCAACAATTTCATGTTGTTTAACTCATACTTTTGACATTTTAGGAAAATACTGTTACTACGCTGCTAATTATACTCCCACATTCTTGACTCTGCATCTTTTGCTCTGGCCTCTGGTTTTATTTGTTTTAACACACACACACACACACACACACACACACCTTCCATAATATAAATGAAAATAATTGGAAACTTTTATACTTGATATATGAATGTAAAAGTTTATGTGAAACCTTTGTTAAGATTTTTTTTTTTTTACTCTTTATTTCAGGGCATGCTACATTTCTGTTTAATATTTTCAGGTTGTTTTGTATTAAAATAATATTGTCACAAGTTGGCCTCTCTGGCAGTAAACACTGAGATGGAATTTGGGGTGTGTATCCGTTTCCTAGGCCTGCCATGACAAAGTACCCCAAACTGGGTGGCTCAAATAATACAAATGTATTGTCTTACAGTTCTGGAGTCTCTAAGTCTGAGATCCAGGTGTGGCAGGGCTGGTTCCTGTGAGGCTGAGGGAAACACCTGTTCCAGGCTGCTCTCTCAGCTTCTGGCAGTTTTCTGGCAATGTTGGCATTCCTTGGCTTGTGACAGGATTATCCCAATTTCTGCCTTCAGGTTCATGCAGCATTCTCCCTGTGTGTGTGTCTCTGTGTCCAACTTTTCCCTTTTATACGTCCTCCTGTCATGTTGGCTTTAAAGCCCATCTTACTTCAGTATGACCCCATCAGATCTAGTTATGTCAGCAATGATTCTATTTTCAGATAAAGTCACATTTGGAGGTACTAGGGGTTAGGGCTTCAACATATGAATTTAGAGGGTATTCGATTTGACCCATAAAGGGTACAAAATGTATACCTTCAAGGGAATGGTACAAGAAGCAGCACTGGGCAGGCCCCACAAAGCCTCAGACAACCTGGCAGCAAGCTGTGGAACAAATAATGCCCTTCAGCATGTCTCTCTGAGAGGACTTGATACACTGCCTCTCTCAGTCATCCGGTGTGGATTTCCCGGGAAGGACTTCCTTCTGGTAAGTCATCTCTCTGAGTAAAGGCAGGCCCTGAGGGACTGACAGTTGATGCCTGGCTGCAGAATACTCTCCTCAAATGGACACCAAGTGCTTCTATAGACGGGTATCTGGGTAGTGCAGCTCCATGTCTGTCACAAATATATTAAGTATTACTGACCTCTATGAGGTTAAAGCAAAACCTTGATCTCAAAAAAATACTAATCTTATAAAATATCTCTTTTTCCTGCTTAAATGCCTAGAATGTTCCCTATGGCCTATAGGTTAAGGTATAAATCCCCTAATCTAACTCTCAAGGCACTCTGCCATTGGACTCAAAATTATGTTTCAGTCTCTTTACTCTTCAACAGGATCCTCTGTCTTAGCCAAGCTGCTTTTTCTCTATGTAGGGCATGGAACCCAAGTAGAACTTCTTCCTTAATATCTTTTACCTATTGAGTATTACCTACAGAGATATTGAAATCTTTTACCTATTGAGTATTACCTACAGAGATATTGAAAAGGTAGATTTCAGTCCAATTGGAAGGGTCTTGAAGCCAAGACTAAAAAAGTTGTAATTAAATCTATAGTCTAATCCAAGAATTGACAAAGTATAGCCTGCAGATCAAATCCAGTCTGCCATCTGTTATTGTAAATAAAGTTTTATTGGAACACAGCCATGCCCTTTTTCTTACATGTAGCAATGGTGGTTATTCCTTTAATTCTACAGAACTGAGTAGTTATCACAGATACTGTATAGCCAACAAAAGCCTAAAATATTTACTGTCTGGTATTTACAGAAAAAGTTTGCTGGCCCTTTAATCCAAGCCTTCTCTTGTAGTGGAAAAAGTACAGTCTTTTTTGAGGATGGTTCCTGCTCAGACTGATCTTTACAACCTTTAAACTCATAAGGTACATAGCAGTTTTCCAGGGTTGGGATTTGTGCTTCCAAGGTCTGTGTCCCTGTGAATTTGTGATTTATAATAAGAAACATATGTATTTGGTTTTTATTTGTTTCTGGCACAGAGCTTCTAAAATCTTTGGAATTTCCAAGTGATGAAAGAATCAAGGTCTTTTGTTTTGACTTTCAGAAAGCTCCTAGGTTCCCTAAGGGCTGGTTGCCAGGGAAACCAATCACGTGAGTAGAAGGTTGGAATTTCAGCTCTCTCCCACCCCTATGGAAAGGGGTGTGAAGATTGAGTTCAATTGCCAATGGCCAATGATTTAATCAGTTATGTCTGTGTAAAGAAGCCTCCATAAAAACTCCAAAGATCAGGATTGGAGAGCTTCAGGGATGGTGAACATGTGGAGATTTGGGGAGTGTGGTGTCTCAGAGAATACAGAAGCTCTGTCCCCTTTCCCCACACCTTGCCCTATGCATCTCTTCCATCTGGCAGTGCCTGAGTCCTATCCTTTTATAACAAACTGGTAATGTAGTAAGTAAATGTTTGTCTGAGTTCTGTGAGCCACTCTAACAAGTTAATCAAACTCAGGGAGTTGGGGCAGAAGATGGAACCTCCAATTTATAGCCCATCATTCAGAAGTGCAGGTGACAATCTGGATTTGCAAGGGGTGTCTGAAGTCAGTGTTGGGGGCCCTCTCCTGAGACTGACTCCCTTAACCTGAAGACTTTGATGCTATGTCCAGGTAGATAGTGTCAGAATTGAGTTGAATTGTAGGACACCTCCACCTAGTGTCAGAGAATTGTTCGGTGGGAGGGGAAAAAACCCACACATCAGAACGGGTGTCAGAATTGTAGTCTCATAGCCCTAACAAGATTGTGAGCTTGTGAGCACAGACTGTGCCTTCATTTTATTTTGGATTTTCCACAGTGTTTAGCATGAAGTATCTGTTGATGACCTGGAGATCTGTGTCACTTGCTTGAGAGGCAGTTGGTTGGAGTGTCGAAAAGTGATCTTTGGAGTCCAATAGATGTAGGTCCTCTGTCTTAAATGTATAACCTTGAGAAAGACCTAATCTCTCTCAGCCTCAGATTTTTGCTCAGCCCTGCTATGGCAGTCACAATTTTGAGGCTACAAGTGTCTTACAGGTAAAACTTGACCTAGGAAGTAGACTTTTGTTCCAGGCTAAAGCAACAGTTCTCACACTAAAGGAGGGCTCAGCAGAGGACATTGTGTGGAAGGTATCACGGGGGTGATTCATCTACCTCCTGCAAGAAGAAAGAGGAACAGATAGAGCTTTGTGCTTTTCACTGGGGCGTTAGTGACATTTGGGAAGTGATAGTTCTCTACGGTGAGGGAGTATCCCTCTCTTTGTAAGATGTTTGGCTTTTCTGTTTCCCTCCCCCTTCTTTTTTTTAATGTTATTTTTTAAATTTATTTTTGAGAGAGATACAGCTAGAGCATGAGCAGGGGAGGGGCAGAGAGAGATGGAGACACAGAATCTGAAGCAGGGTCCAGGTCTGAGCTGTCAGCACAGAGCCTATGAGGGGCTCAAACCCATGAACCGCGAGATCATGACCTGAGCCAAAGTCAGCCACTTAACTGACTGAGCCACCCAGGCGCCCCTCCCCTCCCACTTCTAATAGTGCCCTTGCCTACCACTGTTTCAGCCATAATAGCCCATACATAGTTCCAAATGTCCCTTGAAGGTTACTACCATCTTGGCTGAGAACCACAATACATACTTCAAATACCACTAGAGGTTTAGCATGTGTTTTAGAGAACACTGAGGAAAGCAAGTTGGGGTTGTGGAGATGTCCACAGAACAGCTCAACTTCAACCTGTTTTACATTACTTAGATTTTGTTTGAGAAGATTCCTATAAATAAAGGTTTTGAAAATAGAAATGCAATTGTATAGCTGAAGTCAAACATTGCTTAACTGTAAAGGCTGAACTACAAACAGTATCAGATTGAAGCTGAGACAGGGTCCATTCAACTCAAGGAGGCACAGAGCTGGAAAAGAAAAGAATAAAGGGGTCCTGCCCCATCAAGACCAATACAGACCCTCCCTTATCTTCTAGGAATGGACACAAGCACTGGCAATCCTACTGCGATCATAATGACAATACTGCCCATTCATTCATTCATTCCCTACCGTGAGCTACACATTACATACAGACTACTTCTATGCTGATAACTATTTCACATGGTAGATATTAGGCAAAAATAGTGTCCTGGAAGTTGAGCCATATCTCTATACCCACACATCTAATTAGTGACTGAACCTGGATTCAAGTCCATATTTTACTATCAGAGCTTACCAAACTATGATATGATTTGTAATTTGTTCTTCACCTAACATTTCAAGTTAACAGATCTTTATTTGGGGCTGTTGCTATGTTTGCTATGCTTATGCTTAAATGCTAAAAGATTGTATGTGACATTGTATATGAGAACTTATTTTCTTCCAGTCAATCCACTATGTGTCCTTTTGAAAGGCTTCTTCATGTAGTTAAGTGAGGTATTTCCCCGGGGGTGACTTGGGCATGCCGAGCCCTCCCCTAGCAGGGCTTTCAAAGGAGCCTTCTTCCTGTGTCACTTATTACTCAGGGTTGGTATAATATCCGAATCAAACATCTCCACAGGGGACAGTTTTTCTTTCTAGCAAGTCTTAAGGAATGGTTCTGGGAGGCAAATAAAACACTGTTTGAAACTGAGGACTTTTGATTTTCTTAGGCAGAATAAATGTGAGCCACTTATAAAAGCTCTGAGTCAGGCCTGTAAATGATTAAGTGGATTGCTATTGTTAAATAAATAGGACAAGCGAATTGATTCTCCTCAATGAGATACAGGAGTCTATCTTGCAAAATCAGCTAATGCACCTAATCACGCACAGAAGTGAGATAGGAAACCTTTATGTGTAGATCAATAATAAGCCATTTTTATGAGACACAGATACAGGGCTTCCTCTTCTTTTGCTCATAACATGTCCCTCCCATATGTTCCACCTCTGACAACAAATTGGAGGTATGCAGTAGTTCTCACTTATTCTCTGGCTTAATCACATAGATCAATTACATGGGAAATGCCATAAGGATGCTTCTCTGTATTTACTGAGATTGCTCCATCGTTTCAGGATATGAAATTCTATAGGAATCTGTAGTTTATATGTCTGTCTTAGAGTTTCATTGTCATCTTTTTTGAAATAAAATATAATGGATTGGTTCAACCAACTCAAGACAAAACTATTTTGGCCAAACTTTCAGAGGTGTACGTTTCCCCCTCGTTTCTTTCTGCTACTTAGTGTCCCTTTTCCCATGGTCTCAGTAAAAGTGGTCTGATGAAATGAAATGAAAATGTGATGTGGATAAAAACATTAGGGGGAGAAGAACAGTGCACCTGCAGCTTAGAAAGATGGATATTCTTTGCTTTTCATTTCTTTGTCTTCTAGATTGGTTGAGCGACATTGGACAACCACTGTTAGTCTAAGCAAAGCAGCTTTACCTGTCCCTCACCACTCCCTTGTCCACCATCTGCGCTAGGCAGTGTGGGTCAGGCATGGCTGTAGTGCCCACAGGACCGAAGTTCTGGCTCCCTCGTTCCTCTTAATATGGGACTCTAGACGGTACTTCCAAGTGATTAATTAAATGCAGGTTTTCACCCCCGTGGAACGACTGGTTGGTTCTTTCCAACTCCCCTTCTTGCGCTCTAATGTGAGGCCCTCCTAGATATTTTTAAATATGCAAAAGACTATGGCAGGGTACAATATTTAGTGAAAAATAGTGAATTCCTGACAATAAAGAGATAGCAGAACAGAAGAGAAAATTTGGGTTAGGATAGATGTATGGTTGAGACTTTATTGATAACCTTCCAATCATATGCCTTAAATATCACCCTGTACCGTCTCCCTTTCAAAGCTTCCATTTAGAAAACTAAGGAATTTAAAAAACTAAGGAATCCAGTTGCTAACATACAGTTAAAAGTTTTCCTATTGCTTTAAAGAAATTCAATTAAAATTTAAAATGTTTTTTTTATTTAAATCAAAATTCTGACCACTATTTGATAAATACATTAAGAGTCTCATTAGCCCACCCTACTCTTTTTGGGTAGTGGATGAGAAGAATTTCTGAAATATATAGTGCCAGTAAAATAGATATATTTTTATATTTTAATTTTGCCTTTTTGGCTAATGTTCTAATGATATGGAAAACCGAGCTGAAATCCTCATGAATGATTTATAGCATCATTTAAATCCTTTTATTGAATGAGAGCTATTTCTAATCTGGGCATGATTAAAATCTTCCATATTAAATAATAAATAAAAAAAAACCTAGTCCCCTAATGTCATTTAGTATTTTATGATAGAAAAACGTTGTCTAATAGGTTTGTTTTATTTAATTACCTTTTCATTTAATCAACCAGGAGTCTATTACACTTTACAATAACCTTATTTTGGAAAGGAGGACAATTATGGGTAGAGTGGTTAGGCTAACTGCCCAAGGTCCCAACTCTACAATACCCTGGGGAAGAATTTGAATCTAAGTTTCTTGACCTTCTGTTCTAAGCTCTTTAGCCTACATTTTACATTTCTTTCCAAAAATTATATTTTTGGGTTAAATTACTTAAAACAATTTAAATATGAATAAGAAGTAATGGGTTCTAATGGTAAGGAAATTGAAGGAATACTAAAAAACTGCAAAATTTTGGACAAATGTAAAATATTTTTATTGTGGTTGGGTTTCTTAACTTATAAAAACCTCCTCAAACCCTCAACTGATAGGGTTTTCATAGATGACATGCTCTTTTATTTATTGTTAACCTTGTAGATATACTGGAGACACACACACAGAAGCCCCCCCCCCCCCACCTCATTCATATGTATAGTCTCTGTCACGCGCATGCGCGCATGTTTACCCCTTTCCCCCAGTCCTGTAACCAGTTCCTATTGTCTCTCTGTCAGGGGAAGTATATTAGAGCTGGTCACAAGAAACACGTATTCTCAGGTTGCCATTTATTGTGTACCTAATGGCAGACCTGTTTACTTTTCCTTTTGATGAGATCCTAATCTTTTGTAAATTGTAAATAGGACAGAAGAAAGCACCTGTTCTGATTCCATGTGTTCTCTCAAACTACAACTCTCCTTTAAACTTAATTTAGCCAAATGACTCATGTAATGTTACACTGATATCATCGCAAACAAACTCACTCCTCAGTCATACCCAAATCCTTGCTATCAGGAGCCTGTGAATTTCCTTGTATTCTCACTGCAATTTGACCCATAGTAGATACTGGCCACATTTGTTGACTTGAATGCAGCCCATTGTTACAAAGAACATAAAAGTGTGCAAAAAAGGAAGTGGTATAACAAAAACAGTTCAAGCTGTGGGACTGGACAGATTAAGGGATTTACTTCTGGCTCTATCATTTCCTAGCTTGTCTTCTACAAATACTTGAACTTTTTTGAGACTCAGCTTTTCCATGTGGAAAATGGGAATAATATTCTCATTCAACAGCACCTAGCAGTTTCTAATACATAACATATGTGCAAAAGTGATTGTGATTATTATGTTATTGTTATGATTATTTGTTATTAGTTAAAATCCCAAATATGGGAAAATCATAGAACATGGCTATTTCTGTTTTGGCTGGGTTGGAAATTAAACATTTCCTGCATGGAGAGAGTCTATAAGGTCTGTTCTTATTTTCCAAGGTAGAAGAGAATCCTGTACCAGTATATGGAGTGAAATTTGTTTTAAAATATTGTATGCATTAGATTTATACTGACCCATAGGATTAATAGGCCTCATTAATACTCTCCCAGGAGCTTGTTAGTACAAGCTGCACGGCAAAATCCATGAACTCCCATTTTAATCTAATTGTACTGGAAAAGTCAATGAACAAATGGTGTTGACTGAAATTTTGCTGTCTGTCCTACACGACTAAAGTGAACTACTTATGGTGACAAAGGTATCCTGAGGTCAGTGAAACTTCCTTTTCTGGTTTACTTATATAGAGCGTGTACAGTGCTATGAGAAACACTTAAACCTGAGTATCTCATGGGGTGGGACAGGTTTTTCATTCATTCACTCTTGATTTTATTCAAAAACAACCATTGTTTTGAGTTTTGGCAATAGTAATGATTATCAGCTAGTATTTGTGAAATGGTTACCTTGCTTACTTTGTTAGCACAGGAGAGCAAAACACAACTTGGGTACAGGCTCCGCCTTTGTGTTGCTTATCGTCTAGTAGGGAAAGACCAATGAGAGTAATAAAGTGTTATGGATTCTCTGGTGGCACTGTAGACAGAAGGTTTGAAGACAGAGGTAGTTAATCCCTAATTTTTTATGTGGTATTCAAGGCACTTTGTGATCTTGCAACAGCCTAATGCTTCAGCCTCATCCTTCCGCATTTTCCCCACCCCACTGCCAGCCTCCATACATACACATCTGTACTCCATGGTATATTAAACTGTATCCATTGCCACCCTGTATTAACTTATATTTTTCTGGTTGCTCCTTCACAATTGCATTATTTGAATTTTAGGATGACCTGGGACTGTCTCTAACTTGGTAGGAAGCCTAGATCTTGGCTGAGCCTTAAACCAGTGGGGAAAAAAACGGTTAGCATCTTCCAGGCAAGAGAGGACTTCCTCACTGAAAATTCTGGGGAGTCACATTTCTAAAGAAACTGCCTCATCAGTACCTGATTTCTTGAGCATAGTGCCTGAGGGAAAAGCTAAGGAACTCCATTTTATTAACCAATCCAAATCCCTGGCAAATGTTTTCCCTGGAGGATTTTTTGAAAGCAGGGAGTGAGGTCTCAGTGGTGAGGAACATGAGCACGTGGGCTCTCTGCAAAACATTTTCTCCTGGAGGGCAACTGGAGGCAAGTTTCCATGTCAGATGTTTGACTCCCACATCTGATGTGAATATGGCAAAGAAGTTCAGGGCAACAACTTTACGCCCTGATCTCAAGAGACAGGTTTTGCAGAAATACAGTCTCAGAGGAACACATTTGCAATGCTAGGCTTATAAGTGTACTTCTGTGTCAGGGGAATTCAAGTCTGGCAAGTCTCCTTTTTACTCTTCATTTATTTTACAAACAGTCTTTGATTATTACTATGTGTTAGGTAACACTTGAAGAAACAACTCAAGTTGCTGTACAAACTTGAATAACTCTTAAGCCTGCTCCAGTCCTCACTCACTGGGATAATGTGAAGGCAATGGTCAGGTTTTGATGGTCAAGTTCACAGCTGCTGTCTTAAGAGTGAGTATATGCTACAGTTCTGGTGATTTTTCTTGAGGGAAACAAGGACAGTTTCATATCATTCTAGGAGGGTTTCTGCTAGACTATTATTGAACATGGTTCTGACATGAGATTTGTCAAAGGAAGCAAGCCTGGCCTAATTTTTCCATTATCTGACTCACTTCCTTAAAATATAGTTTATAAAACTAAAACTAAATTCCCTTTTAGTGATGACCATGGTATAGTACCAAATTTTACAAGGAACAGTAAGGATATCCCCAGAGTTGTGAAATGAAGAATGCCAGATCAAGAGATATTGGCATTTTTGCTAGACTGAATTTCTAGTTTGAAAGAGGTGAGGGCTAAAGAAAAGGGTAAGATCCCTGGCTAGTGCTGGGAATGGTTCAGAGATCTTCTGAGGTCTCTGAATGTTTAAATCAGGGAATGTTTAAATCAGAGACAATTACCTAAATACTAAAAAAACAAAACAAAACAAAACCCACCCAGCAAAATGATTTAATGAGGACTGAAGTACACAAAGCCATGATATCCCCACATCTTGATAGCTTTGAGCCATGCCTGGGTGGTCAAGGATTTGACCCAAAAGGGTCTGGCAGGGTGGAGTGGGGGTAGGAAGGTAGGAAGGTGTTTCACAGCCCAACAAAGGGGCTGTAATCCTGGAATACTGAGAAGACGTTAGGAAGGGCAGCACTGGAAGGGAAAGCTCATAAATTGAGATTTAATGAGAAAGGTTAGGTTTCTGGGAAGTGATGCACATAGAGAGCCAAGCTCGTTCCTAAATTTCTCTCACATACTCAAAGGACTTAAAATTAAAGAGAAGTGGTTTCTATTGCTTTCATTATTTATGTGACCTTGAGCAAGTCATTTAACCTTTGTAGAGATCAGTTTCTTCATCTGTAAAATAAAAGGATTGAATTAAACAATCTTTAAGGTCTCTTGCAGCGCTGATATCTAGGAGATTAAAATCACTGATATTAAAGGGATTAAAATGTTCTTTATCCATTTCCCTTCTCCCCAACAAAAACAAACAAAAATAGACTATAACCCTGATAGATATTCCATACTCAGATGGTTAGATTGTTAATGAGTTATTAACAAATACTTCAAACACTCTATTTGTCTTTAGGTAAAAAAGAAATCTTAACAGGATCTCTTAAGATGTGCCCTGAACTGCACTATTGAGCCAGCTCATCCCTGTCTCCCCGCTGCCCTGTGCCTTTTTTGCTCCCCAATCCTGTCTGAAGAGCTGTGGTTCCCACAGCATGGCCTTCTACCTCATCTTGGTACCAGGTGCCCCCGACCTCCCTGTGCCTGGCTGACTCTTAAACTCTAGGACTCACCATAACAACAGATTCTGCCAGGAAACCTGCCCTTCCAGACACCTTATTTCCCACTTCCAAAGAAAACAAAAAGTCTTATTTAGCTGACCCCCCACTTTTTATAAACTTTCTAGCATCTGAGCATTATCTCCATTATTGTAATTTTAATTGTTTATTCACCCTTCTCCCCTACTAGTCTATAAACTCCTTGAGGGTAAGTGTTGTCTTATTTATTTTTGAATTGCAAGGCTGGGCACTTTGCTTGGCACAAGGAGATACTCAGTTAATGTTGCTGAATCAATGAATGAATAAATAATTTAACACTATTCAGGGAAAGACGCAGAGACAAAGCAACATCTTTAAAAGACAACCCAGACACATGTCTGCTTTTTCTAATAGTCGATTGCAAATGAATGCTCTGTCACCTTCCCATTGGGAAGAGTCTAACAGCAGAGGTAATACTAATCACTTCCCATTTGCATGCAATTGCCAATTTTCTGAGTCGTGTTTGGCTGGTAGCAATGGAGTCTAATCTGGTCCCATCCATTGGAGAGCATTCCATTCTAATAGCTGCCTTGCCAGAAGTTGGAAATGCATCACGCACAAGCTACTTGTTTCTGCATCATAAACTTCTAATGTTTCTTTAGGCTGATAGAGTTTCGTATTTCTTGAAGTTGGGAGATGAGCCAAATATTCTTTTTTGTTAGGCAATGTCTTAGATTGCCCCCTCCTCTTGTGCCACCCTCCTGTCTCAGTGCTCAGTAGAAACCTGGGATTTCTGAAGTTAGCAGATCTCTTCTCCAAGATGCTGTTTTCTTCTTAAAATCAAATGTGAGTTTCCAGATGCTGACTGTAGTTAAGAGGTCAGCCATTTCTGGAGTTTATGTCTCAGGGGGGTGGTACAGAGGTCTCAGTTCTGGAGGTTTGACACTTTAGTCAATCCATATTACCCCTCTCTGCCTCAAAACCTCTGCATCCTTCTCCCTCTAATTCTCTGGGGATGTGGGAGTAAGTGTATAATGATGGCAGGAGGTGGAGACTGGTCCTCAGCATGGAGCCATTGATGACTCAGGACCAATCCAGAGGTTTAGGTATTGAGAGGGCCTGGGAACACAGAAATGAATAGGACATGGTTCTGAACCCCATGAAGATTACAATCTAATAGGGAAGCAGATAATTAAATTACAATACAATTAAAATACAATACAGGAGTAAGCACATACTCTTTCATGCCATTTGTTATCTCCTTGACACCAGAGTAGAGCAGAGTGCAGTGTGTAGAATGTGGTCCCCTGCTGCCCTAGAATGCCTCTTTTCATTTGTTCCTTCACAAGGCTGGGACCAAACTATTCTATCTTGTGACTGGTTGCAGTTAACCCAGAGCAGGTAGGGAGGAAAACAGAGCTGTGACTTGACTCTGGAACCACTACTGAGGCATCTGTCCTCTACGTGTGTGAGGTGTCAATGCCACAGGGAAGAAATTCTTATGGCCTTGCCCTTTAGGGGCTCACAGTCTTCTGGGGGAGATAGATATATTACATGTTTGCAGTCCAACCTTTCTTGACATGGTGGAAATAATTATGGGGCATAGTGAGGACAGGAGAAGTCTATACTGGAGGGCACATGAGTGAAAGGGAGGAGGAGATGGAGAGAATGAGAAGGAGAAGTGTTTTTTTTTAAATGTTTATTTATTTTGAGAGAGAAAGGGAGGGAGAGAATGAGTGGGGCAGGGCCAGAGAGAGAAGGAAAGAGAGAATCCCAGGCAGGCTCCACACTGTCAGTGCAGAGTCCAACACTGGATTGATCTTAATAGGAGTGAGATCATGACCTGAGATGAAATCAAGAGTCAGATGCTTAACCAACTGAGTCACCCAGTTTACCTCCCCTTTTTTTTTTTTTTTAGTATTTATTTATTTTGAGAGAGACAGAGAACATGCAGAGCAAGGGAGGGGTGGGAGAAGGCTTTTTGAACTGAGACTGGGGAGATGAATAGATGTTTACCAGGCTAACCAGGTGATGAAATGGCATTCCAGGTGGGATGGATCTAGAATTCTTGACCTGATAGCTCAAGTGATCTATGATAGTTGAGATGCAGCTGAATGGGGTAGGACAATTCCAAGGGCACAACACTTATAGTCATGGTACAGGTATATGACAGGCACTAACAGTCCAATGGCAGGGATTCATTGGGTGGTTGGAGAACAGAGGTGGTGAATCCAGGCAGTCTTCACCCAAGGGGAAGCACATTAAGCTGTAGTACCTTGAACACTAAAAGATCTGTAAGGTAAACATCATCTTACATCTGCCGAGGGGAGCTGTCAAGGCAGACTGAAGCCTTTAGGCATCACATCTAGGGGGTGCCCAAGGATGGAAAGCCCCATGGGACCCCACCATCATCAGCAGATACCCACCTCTTTTGGCAGGTTAGAGAAAAATTTGAAAATTCAGTGTCAGAATGCTGAGAATGTGATGGAATTTCCATAGATTGGGCCAAGGGTACAGCTGTTCTATCTGCTGAAGCGCCTGTAAACTGGCTCAGCTGGGATCGGCTCATGGTAGTGAAGCAATGAGAGACCCCCAAGTGGAGCCTGGGGTGGCAGAGGCAGAGGGGAGTTTTCTTATATCACCACTTCCATCATATGATTCCTTCATAAAGACTTATAGTAAGTCAGAGATGCCTCCCACTTGAAGCTCAAACTCCTGTGCGTGACCTTCCAATTGGCCCCACGTTCCCTTTTTACTCTTATTTATCACCTTGAAAAAAACATCTGAAAAATGTTCCCAGATTACAGTAGGCCCAATCCTATCTCTAGAATTTTGGTTTTTCCTTTTCTTCCACTTGGAATGGCTTCCCCATTATTTGGGTAATGACATTCACCATGAAAGACCCAGGTCCTTTTCTTGCCCATGTTTTTTCCCCCTAAACATTTCCTGTCTACTCGAGCCAAATCGACCACACACACACACACTGGTTTTCTATCCTGAAGCATTTGCAGTCAGGACTATACCATTTAATGTGTGCCTGTCCTGTGATGGTTTTGCAGATGTTAGCTTTATCTTCTTAGATAGATGATGAGTTACTACGGCAAGTTTTTTAGTACCAGTACAATACTGGGGCACCATGTAGAGCTAAATACAGGCAAGCAAATTATCCAGGTGCTTGAAGTAGTTTAGAGAGGTGGATTTGAGTTTCATTGGACACCTAATGCCTTATATTGGGTTTTGAAATTGGTAGAGCCTTGTTTGCATTCTAACTAGTCCTATCAGTTTTCATAGTTTATTGTGAAGGATTTTTTTAAACTAATCACAATCATTTTTGGCTTTACTTTGTATAGTTTGTGTGGGTTTGGGACTTTCATTTTACTTTAAAAATATTTTCAACAACAGAAGGTTTGGAGTAAAGCAGGAAACAATGACAGATAACAAGTATAAAGTTTATTTTGCCATTCTAGTTTGAAGCCTTTACTCCACTGGGTTATGCAATTCAAACCTCAAAAGCCATTTGGGGGCCCAAGAATTTAAAAAGCATCCTCACTCTTGGTCTGAGAGCTGAGGCTTTCTCTAATAAGTAAGAGAAAAAGGTTTCTTTTATGATAATTCCAAGTGAAAATAAAGGTCTATGAATGACAGTGACGGCTTTTAGGAGCCTTGGGTTGTAAATGTCATGGTCAGTGGTCAATCTGTTGAGCTCTTTTATTTCAACAGCTCTGGATTACATGTGTTATTAACTTCCTCAGTCTTGTAGGAGTCCAAAATGCATCAGAACTGCCTGTGATGTGGAAAACAATAGCCAAAAGGTGACACTTGAGGAGAGGTGACAGCGCTGGCATCTTAGCCACATGCCCCAAATGTCATCACATTTTGTGGCTGTTTACAGGGCTGCTTAAGGCAGCTTGGGAAGAGAAGAATCTGGGATGTGCAGGCCTGCACCCCACCACTTCCCCACCCCACCCCACCACTTCCTAGCTTTCTGACTGAGAGAAAATCATTTCATCTTTCTGATCGTCAGTTTAGGTATCTGCACCATGCAAGATGGGAATAACACACACTCTGCAAAATGATTATGTGTATTTCTGCATGGCCTAGCACAACATCTGGTACTAGTTGACAGTCAGGAGCTAATCATTACTATTTCAAAGAACATGGCTTACAGGGACAGGTTCAGAGGTGGCATGATATTGGGGACAGAACAGAGGCTTTGGAGGAAGATCTGGTTCTCAATTCTGGCTCTTCCATTTATCATCAACCAAAGTGGGTATAATACATAGCTACCCTGGGCTTTAAATTCCTCATTTTTAAAATGGGATAATAAGCATAGCTACCTTCAAGAGCTGTTTTGCAGGTTTAAAGAGTGGTAAGGCATGTAAAAAGTAAACCCCTGAGGATAATGCCTGGCACGCGGTAAGTATATCATAAATAGTTGCTGCCCTTGTTGTTGTTTATTTTCGTATCCAAATCTTAAAGAATGAAAAATAGGGGTGCCTGGGTGGCTCAGTCAGTTAAACGTCTAACTTTGGCTCAGATCACGATCTCACAGTTCATGGGTTCAAGCCCCATGTCGGGCTCTGTGCTGATGGCTCAGAGTGTGGAGCCTGCTTCAGATTCTGTGTCTCCTCTCTCTGCCCCTTCCCCGCTCGCACTCTATCTCTTTCTCTCTCAAAAATAAACATTAAAAAATTTTTAAAAAGAATGAAAAATAGTATTTTGGCTTATTGCTTTCTGGTATGTCTGGGAAATCAAAGGGGAACATTGTTCTGAGGAAGGCGAGAGGGCTTCACCAGTGGTATACTGGTGAATGTTTAACCACTAGCTATCCTTACCCATCTACCTCTCCAAAAAAGACCTAATTTGTAGCATTCGCTGGTGTCCATGGTGTAGATTCTCCCAGCCTGGCCACCCCCACTACTAAAGTAACAGCAGCAAGCACAGAGCTGGGAAGAGGTGGTAATCAGTGGCTTTGCTTGCTATTGTTATTGTTGCCTCCAGCACACCCCTGGGGTTTCCCTCTTCCTGAGCTCTCATACTACACAAGGGCTATAGGATCACACCATCTGTTCCGTACATTCTGGTGATGTACCTCAACACATCTGAGTGTTGCCACGTCCTTACAGGACTGGGAGTCAGGAGACCTGGGTTCCAGTTCTGACTGTCCAGGAAAACCTGTGACTTTGGGCAAGTCCCACTTAACTCCTTTGAGCCTCAACTAAGTCTGACCCCTGCAGAGTTTCTAAGACTCTTTCCAACTCTAAAAGTCATTATTCAATTATTTCAAAGATACATCCTTTCCATTGTTTTTTTCTAGGTTGCGAGTCTTTTTATCTTGAGGCAGAATGGAGAGACCTTGGATTTTAACAAGCTCTGTAGAAAAAGAAAGAGAGAGAGAGAGAGAGAGAGAGAGAGAGAGAGAGAGAGAGAAAGCTCTTTATCTTTATTGGTTCTGATGAATATTTGTTCTCTGTGAAAGGGATTTTATTGATCATTACAAGAATGCATTCTGGAAAGAATCTTGTCAGTGATTAGATATTTGAATAAAGTGGGTTTTACCTTCCTTTCAGGGTTATTATGTGGTTTAATAAGATAAATGCAGCACAGGAATACAGTTTGGAGTATGAAGTGCTGACCACTCTAAAGGTATTGTTTTAAACAGGCCTTTCCTATTTGCTATGTAGCTATGTTAGCATAAAAATAGGTATTTAAAAAAGTATTTTTAAAAACCATCTACCACAAGCTGCGATATGTGATGCTTACAATCTCTGCCTATAAAATAAATGATTATTTCATGGAAAAGGATACCATATTTTATTCTTTTTTATTTTTAAATTTGATATTTTATTTCTTACTGAAGCATAGTTGACACACAATGTGTCAGGTGAACAACATAGTGATTGGACAACTCTGGTCATACTCACCACAAGTATAGCTACCGTCTATCACTATGTTACAATACCACTGACTATATTCCCTATATTATACCTTTCATCCCCATGACTTAGTCATTCAATAACTGCAAGCCTGTACCTCCCACTCCTCTTCAGTCATTTTGCCCATTTCCCACTTATACCACTTTACTAGTAATCTACACTTTACTACCAGAAATATACAAATCTGATGCTTTGCAAGAGATTTTCAAACACCTATGGAACTAAAACTTAATATGAGTCCATTTCATTTTATTTAGTATAAGAATAATGCCATCAGGCGCTATAGCACTCCTGACACTGCAGGAGTTAAAACACTGAAACTAAGAGAAAAAATATTAATGGAAACATAGGAAAAATTCTCTTTGATTGAAAAGCAAAAAGTCTCTAAAGAATTTAAAGGGATGTTAAAAGTCTCAATTCTTAATTTATCTGGCTGAGAGGTTTATACCCGAAATCCACCAATTATTTTCTTTGCTTTTTTTTTTTTTATATCAGCAATGCTTAAAAGCTGTATCTTGGCAACACCAAAGCATCCACTGATTGTGTTATTTCAGACTAACAGTCTGTTCATTCAGTGAATAATTTGTGAATGGTTAGGCTTGAATTAGCATTACTTGTTATTCATCCATTCCACAATTTTGTTGCACACCCACTATGTAAGACACTGTGGGGATATAAAGATAGCTTAGACTTGAGAATTCGTAGTAGGTTGAATGATGCTCCCCCCCAAAAGAAATATCTATGCCCTAACTCCCCAAACCTGTGGTGTTACTTTATTTGGAAAAAGGGTCTTTGCAAATACAATTAAGAATCTTGAAATGAGGAAATAATCCCCAGTTATTCAGATGGGCCCTAAATCCAATATGTGTCTTTATGTGAGAAAGGCAGAGGGGCACTTGACACAGATGGAAGAGGAAGTAACGTGGCCACAGAGGAGGCAGAGATTGGAGTGATGTGGCTGTGAGTCAAGGGATGCTGATGGCCACCAGAAGTTGGAAGAGGAAGGAAGTTAATTATACCCTGGAGCCTCAAGAGGGCGTGTGGTCCTGCCAACACCTTGCTTTTAAACTCAAGATCTCCAGAACTGTGACAGAATGAATTTATGTTTCTTATGTCATCATATTTGTAGTAATTTGTTACAGTAGCCTCAGGAAACTAATCTAGATCCTTTCTCTAAAGAGAACATATTTCTTTCTACATTATATTGTTCCTTAAGTTTGGTGAGGAGTTTAGAATAAGAAGAGGTTGCTTTCTGTTGGAGATATTGGATATATTCACTAGAGGAAGAATGATTTGAGAATTCTCTTAAAAATGCATAGGAATTGGATTTAGAAAGATTGAAATGATGGTAGTGGTGTTGGAGGGTGGTGGCAGGTGTGGGAAGGTTGAAGTAGATGTGTCTGGAATGGGGGTGGAGGTGGGCAGAAGGAAGCTTGTGCTTATAGTCTGTAAAGTGAGAGACATATACAGGGAAGAAGGAGGGGTTCAATTAGTTTGGGAATAGAAGAGACACACATAATCCTGGAACCAGAAAGAGCTTTGTGTGGCTAGCTAGAATGTGGACTTCATTTTATAATCCACAGGCAATTGGGAATTAGTTTTTAAGCAGGAGGATTCCAGGATCAGAACTGTGTTTAAGAAAGATTTCTGACCATGGTATGATTTAGATGGAAAACATACTGGAAATGTGGAGAGACTGGTTAGAAGGAGATAGTGTTAGAGAACTTCCAGAGAACTGGAATGTTTTGAACTATGAGTCCCCCAAACTCATATGTTGAAGTTTGAACCCCAGTGCCTTAGAATGTGACTATTTGGATATAAGACCTTTAAGAAGGTAATTAAAGTAACATGGCCCTAATCCAATAGAATGGTGTCCTTAAAGAAGAGATTAGAACACTAACAACATACAGACTAAGGGGTGACCATGTGAGAAAGGTGGCCATCTGCAGTCCTGGAAGAGAGGCCTCACCAAACCAAATCTGCTGGCCCCTTGATCTTGGTCTCCTAGCTATAGATCTCCAGACCTGTGAGAAAATATATTTCCTTTGTTTGAGTCACCTGGTCTGTGGTATTTTGTTATGGTAGCCCTAGCAAGCTAATACAACGAGTTAACACTAGGGCAGTTTTGTGGCAAAGCACACCGTTCTACCTGGAGATGTGTGCTGTTATTTGCTTTTCTAGATACAGTTGTGGTTATATATATAAAGACATGCAGCTTAATTTCATGACCTCCCCAAAGGAATTGTACCATTGCCATGTTCTAACTCTGAAAGCATAGTGCATCCAAAGGCACAAGAACAATACAAATTTTATAGTTGCTATAATATTGCTTCTTTCCAGGATATTAAACAGGATCTCTTCTGGTTCATAAGCTAATGCATTTTTCTCCTGCATTCTTGGTCATAAATAATCATACAGGACAGATGCTGCCTTCAGGTCTTTGTTGATTGAGTTATGAAATATGCCCATTGCCTGAGCTTCTGGGCATCCAGATACAGCCATCCATCTTGGTCCTCCTCTTCCTAACTTGTCCAAAATTTACCTGTCAGCCAGACCAAACGCCTGATTGAGTGTATGGGCTTGTCCTAAAGGTGAACAGCAGTTGGGAAGTAAATGAAAAAGATATGGACCAACCCATATTGAATGTTAATGTAGTTAATATTGAATGTTTCTGAGAAGAAAACATTGTTGGGATGAAGTGATATAAAGTAACTTGTCAAAGTATAGCTATAAGAGTAGGGAAAGGAGCCCTAATGGATGCCAATTCAGGTTGCCCAGGGGTGATTAGTTTGATGATCTTCAGCCCTCTATAGTGGGGGATTTGCAAGTTGTTGGAAAGCAAAAGAGATAAGAAAACTCAGACTAGTCTTAACATTTTTCCCATTTACATATTTTTTTTCAGGCTATGCCTGCCTAACCCTGGGCTCCATGTCATGGTCAGCCATAAAGCTGATTGAATCTGCCAAGGATCCAGCACCACCCTTTTTGTTCTGGGGTGGAAGGAAAACTGCAGGCTGTCAGGGAGGTGATGATTAATCTGGGAAGCAGATCACATATTTAACACTTTATTAATTTTTGTAAGTTAGTGTGGAACAGATTGAACTAAAGGTGGCTGATTTGCTATGGGGTATTAGATGGCACTGATTCTTTCATAATATTTGCTCAATGATGAGTCAAGTGAAATGGGAGCCATCCCTGCCCCCAAGAGCTCTTTGGCCAGTTGAGTACATAAGAATTATTTAGGTGAAATAACCAGGTAACAAAAACTAGTGCCCAAATTACTGGCGTTGCTCTGTAAGTGCTTGAGAATTAGGAATTTCAGAAAATTAAGAGGAATATATAAGTTTAGTTGTAGGAGGCTTTATGGAAAGTAGTGTTGGGATACTCATTAATTCACATATTATCTATTCATTTTCCATTCACACAGCAAATATTGTAAGTTATATACAATGTTCTAGGTTCTGATAAAATGATGAAGGCAGACATGTTTCGTATTCTTCTGGAGCTTACAGTCTAATGCAAGATAAAAGTCACATAATTGTGCAGATATTAATTATAAAGTGTGATAGGTGCCTTGAAAGAAAATGATTAGGGGGAATAGTCTGGAGGAGTGGGTACTTTGAGTGATACTGAAGCAAACATTTATTATTGTTGATGTTTTTTGGGATCATGGACGTCTTTAAAGATCTGTTGCAAACTATGTGTCCTCTCTCCAGAAACATGCACATATATTTTCGGTTCAGGAAGTTCACAGATTTCCGGAAGCTTCTTTGTGAGTTTCAGAGTAAGAAATCCTACCTTAGGGACAGTTGTGATTGGAAATGGCTCTCAGGAAGAGAAAGGGTTTCCACAGCAAGAGAGAGGTTGGGAATGAGCAGTGTCTGCAGGATGGTAGAAAGCAGGGGGTTCTCACTTGGCAGGGTTATCAGTCTTACTCCAGTTCCACTGCATGCTCTCAATTCACAAAAGTCAAAGTGAATAATAAGGGATGGGATATTGCCATGCTTGTGTGCATCTTGAATTTGCTTGCAATGCTAATAGCGGCATTTGGCCTTTAGATAATGACTTCTCTCCTTCTCCTGGCTCACCTCTCTCCTACCAGTGTGGTTCCCATCTGCACCAGTGAGTCTATACGGTGTATGAGGCTATGGCAGAGAAGTAGACTCCATGGCATTGATTTTCTGACTCAATGGGTTTCAAAAACAACAAGAATATTAGCGGAACTGTTGAATACAAACCATCTCCTAATGCATTTTTAATTAGCATTTGGCCAGTTAATTTGTAAAACATGTGAAAGGAAAGGCCTATTAAAATAGAATTCATGTTTGGTGAGGTAGACTTTTCCATAAACTACAAACCAGATACTTCCTCCAAATGGGAACTGTGGGCAGGCAGGTATACAGATCCCCTGTGGAGACTATTTTTGATATTAATTATCTTGCTGTGCCTTAAAATGGTTTTTGTTTGGGTGTTAAAAGGTTTGTGAAGATTAGATTATTTAAATGGCAAAAATAAATTTTCCTGAACTTGGATAGTTTTTTGCAGTCAACTGTAAAAAAGCCAAAGGGGTAGAGAGAGAGGAGGGTTTTATGCATCTCATTTCTCCTTTTTAAATGTGAAAACAAGATGAATTGTTGGTGCAAAGGAAAGCTAGGTGTGCATGAGAGGAAAGGAGTGGGTATACAACACACTTACCTTTCTTTGGCAGATGCTGGCCAGGGCAGTGGGGATTTCCAGTTACCATGGCTATGGCCAGAAACCCCATCATGACCTGTACTCCCTGAGCTTGGAAGCTTTTTAGTTCAGGTGTTAGGAGGGCACAGGCAGAAAATGAGATAAAAGTATGCAGCGTCACTGCTGAGAGGGGGAGCTATCATATGCCCTGAGGAGAGGGAATGCCATCTGTCGAACAGCAAATGACTTCTTCTGCAGGCTCAATACATAGTTTAAACAAAGTTTGGTTTTAGTTCAGGGGATGTGTATGACTGTACCAAAGGCCTGTGCCCAGTTCTGAGCTGGATCTGTCCACAAAGAGCTTCCTTTTGGGCAGAGGAGAGAGAGGCCTCATGCATTAGTACAATGGATACAGAGCAGGCTGTGCTATGTAGGGACCATGACAAAGACACCCACTATATAGTAATCTTGCAATACAAGTTTGGTAGGTGTTTTCGTCTGCCACAACAGCCACGACAAGACACTACACACTAGATGGCTTCAACAACAACATTTATTTCCTCACAGTTATGGAGGCTGGAAACCCAAGATTTGCTTTCTCTGGAGGCCTTTCTCCTTGCCCTGACAACATACACCTTCTTGCTTTATTCTCACATGGCCTTTTCTCTGCATGCAAACACCCCTGGGGTCTCCTCTTCTTCTTGCAAGGACACCAGTCTTATTGGATTAGGGTCCCATCCTAATGACCTCATTACCTTATGAGTCTTTTTAGTCTTCAGGTATCTTTTCATCTCCTCTTTCTCTTACTCCCTCTCTGTTCTTCACAATTGGATGAATTGCCTCTTCATCCAAATTAGTTATAACCATTTGAATATTAAAACATTAAATGAAAATTTCTCTTTATGTGAAAGTATCATGTGGAAATATCAAACTTACCTAATTCAAACTTATCCTAATCCTTTACTTCATGACCTGAATGACCTCCTTAAAGACCCTATCTCCAAACAGAATCACATTGAGAGTTAAGGCCTCCACATATGAACTTGAAGAAGTGGCAGAGGGCACAATTCAGTCTGTGACAGTGAGTGCATGGATGGCTGATTGGATGAAAGCGAGAATAAAGAATAGAAGTCTGGAGTGCTATGCAAATTATGAGAAAAAAAGATTAATTTTGACTTGAAGAATTAGGGACGTTTCTTAGAAGATTTGAATTTGAGCTAGGTCTTGAATAGTGGTGGGCACATTGATAGGACAGTATGGTGGTAGAGAAGGGAAGCTATGTCATGCAGAGGACACAGGACTTTTAGAAAAGTCTAAACTTAAAAAAAATCATCCCTTGTAACTGTTACTTTAATGCTCTCCACAAAGGAGAAAGATGGCGAATTGAATGTAAAACCTCAACATATATTGTAATTGCTGAAATACATACTTTTAATTTCATATTATGGTAAATTGAAAAACAAAGGGGAAATAGGAGATTTTAAAAGATGGTAAAATACACATACAGGTGCACAGAGAAGAGAGAAAAAGAAAATGTGGTTAGGAAGAAAAGAGGATGCCTGGCTGGCTCAGTCGGTATGTGACTCTTGATATGGGGGTTGTGAGTTCGAGCCCCATGCGGTGTGTAGAGATTACTTTAAAAAACTCTTTAAAAAAAGTTTCTTTAGGAAGAAAAGAGAGAATGGATCCTTCTATCCTCTCAGATTCTGTCATCTGGAATCATGAAGGGAAATAAGGCATTAAGCTCATTTCTTACTCAATTATTCACTCCTCATGAGAATATGAAAACACATCCCATTTGTTTCTAAGTAGACAGAGTATTGTAGAGTAAGATTGAATGATATTTTCAAATAACAAGGATTTTCCCTTTCCCACTTTTTTTTAAAAAATCAAAACCAGGTAAAAATCAGCTCCCAAGAAAAAACAAAACAAAAACTGAAAGGCAGTTGTGAAGGAAAGGTTATCTTCTAGCAGAGGCTGTATAGAAGTAGAAAAGGCCTTTTCCAACTTTGTTTTGGATATGATGGCAGGTTTAGGGGTTGACTGAATGTTTTTAAGCCTCAGGTAATACTTGGCCCCAACTTGTGAGCCATCTTTTCTGCCTCAGCAGTCCTCCTGCCCACTGCTTAACTACAAGGCCTCTCATATTATGGCCATGTTGATCATATTCACCAAATCCAAGAATGTTCCTGGAAACAGTACAGATACAGCTGGCCAATTCACCTACTCAAGGGAAAGTTAGAAGATTGGAGTCTATGCAGAAGAAGCATTAAAAGCAGGCACTTGCAGGAGAAATTTCCCAGCTGATTTAAAAAGGAATTATTTGTTGAAACAATAGATTTTTAGGTGGATTGAGAAAGTTTCTCTATTTTTCTCCCTTTTCCTATAATACAGATGTAAGTCTTGTCCCAAAAGGGCTATTTCCATTAGTGTTGCATTTTATTGAGATCACTGCTTCTCACCAGTGGGTTAGAGCCATTAGTGCTCTGATTTTTAGCCATCATGACCTCTCATTACCCAAGCTGTTTTGCCTCATGATCATAGAAAGCACATAATAATAGAACCACTGGTGTTTTAGATTTCATTACAATTCATATTTTGTTTAGCGCTTTCCCCCCTGTACACTTTAATTTCTGTGCATGGCTGAACTGTCTCATTTTCACAGAAATTAAGTTAGACCCAAAGGCTGCGGGCATTTTGGTTCTGGAGGTGATGATTCATTTCTGAGCTTTGGTGTCTTTCTACCCCCCCAGTGGGACAAGTGCCACACATACAAACACAGAGTGCTTATCTTTTTCAGACTGTGTTGTTTTCATTATCTTTCCTAAAAGTAGATATGGAAATCTTTGCTCTGCTCAATTGTTTTTAAGACCATGGGCCATTAGAATTCTTAGAGCAAGAGCGTCTAAGTGCATTCTGGATGGCCATGAGAACAAAAGACTCATTCTTTTATGAGTATCGGCTACTTTTGGTTGAGTACACACATTACACACATGCACATACTTTCAACAATTTTTTTTTTTTTTACTGAATTCACTGTTTCTTAATGGGTTATTAAATTGGTCAGTGTGTGCTTGCTGAATGAAATGACCATTCCCACCCCATGCCCAATTTCATTTGCTCTATCAATAGAACTGGTTTGGGTGCATGGACAAAACTTTAGCTGCTTGTTAAAAATATCTTTACCTTTCAGGGCACCCAGGTGGCTCAGTCAATTGAGTGTCTGATTCTTGATTTCTACTTAGGTCATGATCCCAGGGTCGTGGGACTGAGCCCTGCATCTGGCTCTGCACTGGGAGTGGAGCCTGATTGGGATTCTTTCTCTCTCTCTGTCTGCCCCTCTCCCCTGTTCATATTCTCTCTCTCTCTCTCTCTCTCTCTCTCTCTCTCTCTCTCTCTCTCTAAAAAAATACCTTTGCCTTTATCATTGTTTTCATGGATGTATAAAGAGTCTCAATAAAATCTGAACACAATCCTTCTGAATGAAAAGTTAGTGACATCATATGCTGTTTCTATGGGAAACCTTTTTTTTTTTTTAATTTAAGTAGCATAGAGTTTCCTGTTGCTGCCATATTTGGGGTCACACCATAGGTAAAGGCTCTGACATTCCTTTTAACATCTGTTCCTAAGGACTTCTCATCCCCAGGAAAACCAGAGGAAAGACTGAACCTAGGTTGCCTCTATTTTAGTGCCAGGGTCAGATCTTTGTTTTTCCTATTTCATGCTACTGTTTCAGCTATCAGAACATCTGGATTTGAGGCCTTTTATGTGCTTTGTCTTCAGTTTTGTCAAGCACTTTAGATTTGACTCATTTCCTCTTAGCCCTTTATTTAGTTTCCTGCTCAATTCTTTTTATCTTGTTGAACTTCTTTAACTTTTGGCCAGGTGGGACTTCAGATGTCTTCTCTAATCCAAAACAATGCCTGGATCTTTGAACTTATTCCACCAAAAATATGAACTCAGTTAAATGTGGGGACTTCTAGTTCCAAATACTGAGAGGAAGGGTTTGGTAAATTTCTGGAAGGTGAAAAGTGGGTGAGAAAGATTGCTGGATAAATGGGTGGAGGGAGCCAGAATTCAAAGCGCCCACAGGGGAAGTTTGCAATGAAAGTGAGAATCACTTTTTAAGGAAGGGCTCCCCCAAAAGGGTGACAGTAGGTATAAGGAGGTGAAGCAGGGTAAGGGATAGAAATCAAGGTAATTTATTAGAAATCTGTCTCCTAAATGGCCACACAAGTGAACCTTCTCACTGTGGTTTCTTGATTTGCCTCTTAGCAAACCTAAGCATTTCTCTCTAAGGAAGTAGAGAAGCTAAATGAGAAGCAGAGGGCTTCGAAGAAGTCCTTCCTTTTTTTTTTTTTTTTTTTTTGTCACTTTAGGCATTCTCCAAACTGCCTGCCTATGATCCACATGCACAACATAGTGGAAGTCTGCTAGTCAAAAGACCCTGCTAACTTGCAGAAGGCTTTCCTTCAGCCCTCTCCCTCAGGGTGGAGCCAGAGAGGGAGTCTCTGGGACGACTGATGGGAGATGTGCTTTAAGGTGGGTTTGCAAGAGATGCTGCATCTGGAAATGTAGAAATAAGTGGGAAGAATGAAGGGATAGTTCAGCATGTTGGAGACCACAGTAGCAAAAGACAGGGACAGAGGGTCAAATGTTTAGAGCTTTCAGTTGCAAGAGAGTAATGGGCTTAAAACCCACTACTGTTTTTGAAACTGTGGAACTTTGGTATAAAAGATTAAAATATAAATTTATATGTTAAATATATAAATATTTACTATAAAGTTAAATATAATAAATAAATTAGGAGCAGGGGCTTACCTGCTCAGCACCTTCTTCCTCACCATTAGTCCTTGACATGGATTCTATAGCATTTACATCAATACTGGGGTTCTCCAAAGTATAGTTTGAGATCTACTGGACCAGATTGTAAAGTGCTGATGAAGATGAGTAGAAGAATGTTAGAAAGATGAGTTGGGGAGTTTATTCAGAAGGCTTTTAATGCCCATCTAAAAAGTTTGAATTTTTATTCTGGAGACTTTGGACCACCTTGGACATTTAAAAATACATTAATTTGGCAAGGGCTGTATATATATTATATGTATATATATTTATGCTTGAGTAAGGTTGAACTTTCACTACAATGTGGGACATATTAAATGATAACACTGGAGGTGAGTAGTCTAGGTTGGGGACTAGTAAGGTTCTGGGCAACAGGACCTGAGCCAAGATGGTGAAAGTAGGAAAGTAAAATGTAGGATGGTGTGAGAGGTCGAAGTGACAGGACTTCTATAGAGCATGGGTGGGGGTAGGGGCAGGAGCAGGAGCCAATGTTGCCCTCAAGTTCCTGAATTCATGACTGGTGGTATCAATGATGCTATTAGTAGAGATAAGAAATGAAGCCCTAATGAAGAAACAGTAGGTCAGAGAAAGGGAATGCTTAATGCTTTACTTAGAAGTAATTTAAGGTGCAGACTTCAGAGTCCAAATTACTTAGGAATCATAAGGAAGGAAAAAAACACACCTATGGGCTGAGATTTGAAAGAAGAAGTTAACAAAAAGTGGGGGAGAAGATGAGGGGGACTTTTCTTGCATCAAAAAAAAAAAAAAGGGATTCGGAAGATGGCGGCGTAGGAGGACGCGGGGCTCACAGCGCGTCTGGCCGATCACTTAGATTCCACCTACACCTGCCTAAAGAACCCAGAAAACCGCCAGAGGATTAGCAGAAGGGAGTCTCAGGAGTCAAGCGCAGACTAGAGGCCCACGGAAGAGGGTAGGAAGGGCGGCGAGGCGGTGCGCGCTCCACGGACTGGCGGGAGGGAGCCGGGGCGGAGGGGCGGCTCGCCGGCCAAGCAGAGCCCCCGAGTCTGGCTGGCAAAAGCGGAGGGGCCGGACGGACTGTGTTCCGACAGCAAGCGCGACTTAGCGTCTGGGAGGTCATAAGTTAACAGCTCTGCTCGGAAAGCGGGAAGGCTGGAGGACAAAGGGAGGGAGAGCTGCTGAGCCCCCGGACGGCAGAGCTCAGCTTGGCGGGGAACAAAGGCGCCAGCGCCATCTCCCCCGCCCATCCCCCAGCCAAAATCCCAAAGGGAACCAGTTCCTGCCAGGGAACTTGCTCGCTCCGCGCAAACACCCAACTCTGTGCTTCTGCGGAGCCAAACCTCCGGCAGCGGATCTGACTCCCTCCCGCTGCCACAGGGCTCCTCCTGGAGTGGATCACCTAAGGAGAAGCCAGCTAAGCCTGCCCCTCCAGCCCCCGTGCACCTTGCCTACCCACCCCAGCTAATACGCCAGATCCCCAGCAACACAAGCCTGGCAGTGTGCAAGTAGCCCAGACGGGACACGCCACCCCACAGTGAATCCCGCCCCTAGAAGAGGGGAAGAGAAGGCACACACCAGTCTGACTGTGGCCCCAGCAGTGGGCTGGGGGCAGACATCGGGTCGGACTGCGGCCCCGCCCACTAACTCCAGTTATACACCACAGCACAGGGGAAGTGCACTGCAGGTCCTCACCACGCAAGGGACTCTCCAAAATGACCAAACGGAAGAATTCCCCTCAGAAGAATCTCCAGGAAATAACAACAGCTAATGAACTGATCAAAAAGGATTTAAATAATATAACAGAAAGTGAATTTAGAATAATAGTCATAAAATTAATCGCTGGGCTTGAAAACAGTATACAGGACAGCAGAGAATCTCTTGCCATAAAGATCGAGGGACTAAGGAACAGTCACGAGGAGTTGAAAAACGCTTTAAACGAAATGCAAAACAAAATGGAATCCACGATGGCTCGGCTTGAAGAGACAGAGGAGAGAATAGGTGAACTAGAAGATAAAGTTATGGAGAAAGAGGAAGCTGAAAGAAAGAGAGATAAAAAAATCCAGGAGTATGAGGGGAAAATTAGAGAACTAAGTGATACACTAAAAAAAAATAATATACGCATAATTGGTATCCCAGAGGAGGAAGAGAGAGGGAAAGGTGCTGAAGGGGTACTTGAACAAATTATAGCTGAGAACTTCCCTGAACTGGGGAAGGAAAAAGGCATTGAAATCCAAGAGGCACAGAGAACTCCCTTCAGACGTAACTTGAATCGATCTTCTGCACGACATATCATAGTGAAACTGGCAAAATACAAGGATAAAGAGAAAGTTCTGAAAGCAGCAAGGGATAAACGTGCCCTCACATATAAAGGGAGACCTATAAGACTCGTGACTGATCTCTCCTTTGAAACTTGGCAGGCCAGAAAGGCTTGGCACGATATCTACAGTGTGCTAAACAGAAAAAATATGCAGCCGAGAATCCTTTATCCAGCAAGTCTGTCATTTAGAATAGAAGGAGAGATAAAGGTCTTCCCAAACAAACAAAAACTGAAGGAATTTGTCACCACGAAACCAGCCCTACAAGAGATCCTAAGGGGGATCCTGTGAGACAAAGTACCAGAGACATCACTACAAGCATAAAACATACAGACATCACAATGACTCTAAACCCATATCTCTCTATAATAACACTGAATGTAAATGGATTAAATGCGCCAACTAAAAGACATAGGGTATCAGAATGGATAAAAAAACAAAACCCATCTATTTGCTGTCTACAAGAGACTCATTTTAGATCTGAGGACACCTTTAGATTGAGAGTGAGGGGATGGAGAACTATTTATCATGCTCCTGGAAGCCAAAAGAAAGCTGGAGTAGCCATACTTATATCAGACAAACTAGACTTTAAATTAAAGGCTGTAACAAGAGATGAAGAAGGGCATTATATAATAATCACAGGGTCTATCCATCAGGAAGAGCTAACTATTATAAATGTCTATGCGCCGAATACCGGAGCCCCCAGATATATAAAACAATTACTCATAAACATAAGCAACCTTATTGATAAGAATGTGGTCATTGCAGGGGACTTTAACACCCCACTTACAGAAATGGATAGATCATCTAGACACACAGTCAATAAAGAAACAAGGGCCCTGAATGATACATTGGATCAGATGGACTTGACAGATATATTTAGAACTCTGCATCCCAAAGCAACAGAATATACTTTCTTCTCGAGTGCACATGGAACATTCTCCAAGATAGATCATATACTGGGTCACAAAACAGCCCTTCATAAGTTTACAAGAATTGAAATTATACCATGCATACTTTCAGACCACAATGCTATGAAGCTTGAAATCAACCACAGGAAAAAGTCTGGAAAACCTCCAAAAGCATGGAGGTTAAAGAACACCCTACTAACGAATGAGTGGGTCAACCAGGCAATTAGAGAAGAAATTAAAATATATATGGAAACAAACGAAAATGAAAATACAACAATCCAAACGCTTTGGGACGCAGCGAAGGCAGTCCTGAGAGGAAAATACATTGCAATCCAGGCCTATCTCAAGAAACAAGAAAAATCCCAAATACAAAATCTAACAGCACACCTAAAGGAAATAGAAGCAGAACAGCAAAGGCAGCCTAAACCCAGCAGAAGAAGAGAAATAATAAAGATCAGAGCAGAAATAAACAATATAGAATCTAAAAAAACTGTAGAGCAGATCAACGAAACCAAGAGTTGGTTTTTTGAAAAAATAAACAAAATTGACAAACCTCTAGCCAGGCTTCTCAAAAAGAAAAGGGAGATGACCCAAATAGATAAAATCATGAATGAAAATGGAATGATTACAACCAATCCCTCAGAGATACAAACAATTATCAGGGAATACTATGAAAAATTATATGCCAGCAAATTGGACAACCTGGAAGAAATGGACAAATTTCTAAACACCCACACTCTTCCAAAACTCAATCAGGAGGAAATAGAAAGCTTGAACAGACCCATAACCAGCGAAGAAATTGAATCGGTTATCAAAAATCTCCCAACAAATAAGAGTCCAGGACCAGATGGCTTCCCAGGGGAGTTCTACCAGACATTTAAAGCAGAGATAATACCTATCCTTCTCAAGCTATTCCAAGAAATAGAAAGGGAAGGAAAACTTCCAGACTCATTCTATGAAGCCAGTATTACTTTGATTCCTAAACCAGACAGAGACCCAGTAAAAAAAGAGAACTACAGGCCAATATCCCTGATGAATATGGATGCAAAAATTCTTAATAAGATACTAGCAAATCGAATTCAACAGCATATAAAAAGAATTATTCACCATGATCAAGTGGGATTCATTCCTGGGATGCAGGGCTGGTTCAACATTCGCAAATCGATCAACGTGATACATCACATTAACAAAAAAAAAAGAGAAGAACCATATGATCCTGTCAATCGATGCAGAAAAGGCCTTTGACAAAATCCAGCACCCTTTCTTAATAAAAACCCTTGAGAAAGTCGGGATAGAAGGAACATACTTAAAGATCATAAAGGCCATTTATGAAAAGCCCACAGCTAACATCATCCTCAACGGGGAAAAACTGAGAGCTTTTTCCCTGAGATCAGGAACACGACAGGGATGCCCACTCTCACCGCTGTTGTTTAATATAGTGCTGGAAGTTCTAGCATCAGCAATCAGACAACAAAAGGAAATCAAAGGCATCAAAATTGGCAAAGATGAAGTCAAGCTTTCGCTTTTTGCAGATGACATGATATTATACATGGAAAATCCGATAGACTCCACCAAAAGTCTGCTAGAACTGATACATGAATTCAGCAAAGTTGCAGGATACAAAATCAACGTGCAGAAATCAGTTGCATTCTTATACACTAACAATGAAGCAACAGAAAGACAAATGAAGAAACTGATCCCATTCACAATTGCACCAAGAAGCATAAAATACCTAGGAATAAATCTAACCAAAGATGTAAAAGATCTGTATGCTGAAAACTATAGAAAGCTTATGCAGGTAATTGAAGAAGATATAAAGAAATGGAAAGACATTCCATGCTCATGGATTGGAAGAATAAATATTGTCAAAATGTCAATACTACCCAAAGCTATCTACACATTCAATGCAATCCCAATCAAAATTGCACCAGCATTCTTCTCGAAACTAGAACAAGCAATCCTAAAATTCATATGGAACCACAAAAGGCCCCGAATAGCCAAAGTAATTTTGAAGAAGAAGACCAAAGCAGGAGGCATCACAATCCCAGACTTTAGCCTCTACTACAAAGCTGTCATCATCAAGACAGCATGGTATTGGCATAAAAACAGACACATAGACCAATGGAATAGAATAGAAACCCCAGAACTAGACCCACAAACGTATGGCCAACTCATCTTTGACAAAGCAGGAAAGAACATCCAATGGAAAAAAGACAGTCTCTTTAACAAATGGTGCTGGGAGAACTGGACAGCAACATGCAGAAGGTTGAAACTAGACCACTTTCTCACACCATTCACAAAAATAAACTCAAAATGGATAAAGGACCTGAATGTGAGACAGGAAACCATCAAAACCTTAGAGGAGAAAGCAGGAAAAGACCTCTCTGACCTCAGCCGTAGCAATCTCTTACTCGGCACATCCCCAAAGGCAAGGGAATTAAAAGCAAAAGTGAATTACTGGGACCTTATGAAGATAAAAAGCTTCTGCACAGCAAAGGAAACAACCAACAAAACTAAAAGGCAACCAACGGAATGGGAAAAGATATTTGCAAATGACACATCGGACAAAGGGCTAGTATCCAAAATCTATAAAGAGCTCATCAAACTCCACACCCGAAAGACAAATAACCCAGTGAAGAAATGGGCAGAAAACATGAATAGACACTTCTCTAAAGAAGACATCCGGATGGCCAACAGGCACATGAAAAGATGCTCAACGTCGCTCCTCATCAGGGAAATACAAATCAAAACCACACTCAGATACCACCTCACGCCAGTCAGAGTGGCCAAAATGAAGAAATCAGGAGACTATAGATGCTGGAGAGGATGTGGAGAAACAGGAACCCTCTTGCACTGTTGGTGGGAATGCAAATTGGTGCAGCCGCTCTGGAAAGCAGTGTGGAGGTTCCTCAGAAAATTAAAAATAGACCTACCCTATGACCCAGCAATAGCACTGCTAGGAATTTATCCAAGGGATACAGGAGTACTGATGCATAGGGGCACCTGTACCCCAATGTTTATAGTGGCACTCTCAACAATAGCCAAATTATGGAAAGAGCCTAAATGTCCATCAACTGATGAATGGATAAAGAAATTGTGGTTTATATACACAATGGAATACTACGTGGCAATGAGAAAAAATGAAATATGGCTTTTTGTAGCAACATGGATGGAACTGGAGAGTGTGATGCTAAGTGAAATAAGCCATACAGAGAAAGACAGATACCATATGGTTTCACTCTTATGTGGATCCTGAGAAACATAACAGAAACCCATGGGGGAGGGGAAGGAAAGAAAAAAAAAAAAAAGAGGTTAGAGTGGGAGAGAGCCAAAGCATAAGAGACTGTTAAAAACTGAGAACAAACTGAGGGTTGAT